>NC_092147.1:91023555-91236055 GCF_045791955.1 Oncorhynchus clarkii lewisi | reverse complement strand
CTGCTCACACATACAGTTTCACATTCAGCCGGCTCACAGATACAGTTCCACATTCAGCCAGCTCACAGATACAGTTTCACATTCAGCCTGCTCACAGATACAGTTCCACATTCAGCCTGCTCACAGATGCAGTTTCACATTCAGCCTGCTCACACATACAGTTTCACATTCAGCCTGCTCACACATACAGTTTCACATTCAGCCGGCTCACAGATACAGTTTCACATTCAGCCGGCTCACAGATGCAGTTCCACATTCAGCCGGCTCACAGATACAGTTCCACATTCAGCCGGCTCACAGATACAGTTCCACTATCCTGCTTATATGAAACAAACAAAACAGTGTACCGGAGGAGCTTTACATATTGTCCTTCACTCCCATTCAGCTCCCAAGCAAAAAGGTAATTGCTCATAGCGTGGAACTGAGAAAAATGGCTTTTATTTACCTTGGTTTCACAGTAGCTCTATGCAGTTACTGCTAACATGACCTCCATTTTCTCCAAAATGCATGTATTTAATGTAGCAAAAAAATATATGAACTCATTTTCGACCAAATGAGCATTTACTGCCTTTTTGCTTGGTAGGGCAGAATACCGATAATGATAGTAATAGCGTAAACCATGGCAATAACAACAGCGATAGCATTAGCGATAGCATTAGCGATAGCATTAGCGATAGCATTAGCGAAAGCATTAGCGCTAGTGATAGCTTTATCAAAAGCGATATTTTAACGATAGTGTAAGCAATAGCATTAGCGTTAGCAATAGCTTTAGCCTCTATTGGGGCTCCAGGTATAGTATTAGTTAGCGAAAGCATTATTATTTTATTATTCATTATTCTTTTTTTCTTTTCATTATTCTTTTATTATTTTTCTGATCCACCTCTACGCAGACGACACCATTCTGTATACATCTGGCCCTTCTTTGGACACTGTGTTAACTAAATTTGCAGGTTTAAATTGTATTGTTGCTATAACAGCCTCCACTCTTTCCACTAGATGTTGCTGAGGGGACTGTCTTCCATTCATAGCGTTAGTAAGGTCGGGCACTGATGTCCGTTGCTCTAATGTCCATCTCTGTCCCCATCTCTGCCCTCATGTCCTTCTCTGCCCTCATGTCCATCTCTGCCCTCATGTCCATCTCTGCCCTCATGTCCATCTCTGCCCTCATGTCCATCTCTGCTCTCATGTCCTTCTCTGCCCTCATGTCCTTCTCTGCCCCCATCTCTGCCCCCATCTCTTCCCTCGTGTCCATCTCTGCCCTCGTGTCCATCTCTGCCCTCGTGTCCATCTCTGCCCTCGTGTCCATCTCTGCCCTCGTGTCCATCTCTGCCCTCGTGTCCATCTCTGCCCTCGTGTCTATCTCTGCCCTCATGTCCTTCTCTGCCCTCATGTCCTTCTCTGTTCTCATGTCCTTCTCTGTCCTCTGTGTCTTCAGGTGAAGCCTGAGTCCAAGGCAGTGCTGTCCAGGTGGCCTAAAGGAATCAGTAGAGGCAGCAGCTGCTGTAAGAGGGTCTCCCCTAAAGGAAGAACAGGGGGAGGAGGTGAGGAGTGTCCTCCAGATGAACAGGCCTTCCTAGTAGCTCTGTATAAATACATGAAGGAGAGGAGGACGCCCATAGAGAGGATCCCCTACCTGGGCTTCAAACAGAGTAAGTGGAAGCCTCCTTCTTTTATTGCCTTTCTGGAGCCAACACCTCTGTTTTCTCACTAGATCCTGTCAGTCTGTCTGTCAGGCCACCAGGGTCAGGTGCTGCTGTGTCAACATGGTATCAGCCCTGCATTGAGTCCAGGAACAACGATGCTAACATGTGGCAGCACAGCAGAACAGAACACAGCAGAGCGGAACAGAGCAGAACACAGCTGAGCAGAACAGAGCAGAACAGAGCAGAACACAGCTGAGCAGAACAGAGCAGAACACAGCTGAGCAGAACAGAGCAGAACACAGCTGAGCAGAACAGAGCAGAACAGAGCAGAGCAGAGCAGAGCAGAGCAGAGCAGAGCAGAACACAGCAGAGCAGAACAGAGCAGAGCAGAACAGAGCAGAACAGAGCAGAACACAGCAGAGCAGAACAGAGCAGAGCAGAACAGAACACAGCAGAGCAGAACAGAGCAGAGCAGAACAGAGCAGAGCAGAGCAGAACACAGCTGAGCAGAGCAGAGCAGAGCAGAACAGAGCAGAGCAGAGCAGAACAGGAGGATATGGGGGTAGAATAAGAGAGAGGAGGAGAGGAGGATATGGGGAGACAATAGAGAAGAGGTTTGAGAGAGAGGAGGAGAATAGGTTTGAGAGAGAGGAGGAGAGGAGGATATGGGGGTAGAATAAGAGAGAGGAGGAGAGGAGGATATGGGGATATAATAGGGGAGAGGAGGAGAGGAGGTTTGAGAGAGAGGAGGAGAGGAGGATATGGGGGTAGAATAAGAGAGAGGAGGAGAGGAGGATATGGGGATATAATAGGGGAGAGGAGGAGAGGAGGTTTGAGAGAGAGGAGGAGAGGAGGATATGGGGGTAGAATAAGGGAGAGAGAAGGCCATCATGACAAATGCATGGAATCCTGATGAAAGCCAGATTGATCCTCTGGAGTCCATCAGTAATATTCCTTTTAGAGAATGTCATTGACAGACACTACAGTATAGAATTGTCCTGCACATTGTAATTCATGTTACTAATACTGTATTAAAAACAGGTTGTCTTTTTCATGTAAGAAGTGTTGATATTTCAAAAACCTTAAATCCCTTTTGAATGTTGTAGGTCTGACTGACTGACTGACTGACTGACTGACTGACTGACTGACTGTATTGTATAGACAGAACATTACAACTGGGTTTGTCTTGGTGTTACAATCTTATTGATTGTTGTATAGACAGAACATTACAACTGGGTTTGTCTTGGTGTTATTGTCTTATTGATCGTTGTATAGACAGAACATTACAACTGGGTTTGTCTTGGTGTTATTGTCTTATTGATCGTTGTATAGACAGAACATTACAACTGGGTTTGTCTTGGTGTTATTGTCTTATTGATCGTTGTATAGACAGAACATTACAACTGGGTTTGTCTTGGTGTTATTGTCTTATTGATCGTTGTATAGACAGAACATTACAACTGGGTTTGTCTTGGTGTTACAGTCTTATTGGTCGTTGTATAGACAGAACATTACAACTGGGTTTGTCTAGGTGTTATTGTCTTATTGATCGTTGTATAGACAGAACATTACAACTGGGTTTGTCTTGGTGTTATTGTCTTATTGGTCGTTGTATAGACAGAACATTACAACTGGGTTTGTCTTGGTGTTACTGTCTTATTGATCGTTGTATAGACAGAACATTACAACTGGGTTTGTCTTGGTGTTATTGTCTTATTGATCGTTGTATAGACAGAACATTACAACTGGGTTTGTCTTGGTGTTATTGTCTTATTGGTCGTTGTATAGACAGAACATTACAACTGGGTTTGTCTTGGTGTTATTGTCTTATTGATCGTTGTATAGACAGAACATTACAACTGGGTTTGTCTTGGTGTTATTGTCTTGTTGATCTCACTATTATTGTCCCTCTAACAGTAAACCTTTGGAACATGTTTCAAGCAGCAGAGACCCTTGGAGGATATGAGCTGGTAAGTGATTTCTCCGTCTAAATCATGGTGAAATAAAGGGTTTCTATAGCTTTATGTTTATCCCTCAGCGTTTCCTCTGACACTGTCATCGCCACGCCTATCTCTGACCTTTTTAACCTGTCTCTCCTTTCTGGGGAGGTTCCCATTGCTTGGAAGGCAGCCACAGTTCGTCCTTTATTTAAATGGGGAGATCAAGCCGATCCTAACTGTTATAGGCCTAATTCTATTTTGCCCTGTTTATCAAAAGTGTTGGAGAAACTTAATCAACAATCAACTGACTGGCTTTCTTGATGTCTATAGTATTCTCTCGGGTATGCAATCTGGTTTCCACTCAGGTTATGGATGCGTCACTGCAACCTTAAAGGTCCTCAATGATTTCACCATTGCCCTTGATTTTAATCAATGTTGTGCTACTAGTTTTATTGACTTGGCCAAAGCTTTTGATACGGTAGACCATTCCATTCTTGTTGGCCGGCTAAGGAGTATTGGTGTCTCTGAGGGGTCTTTGGCCTGGTTTGCTAACTACCTCTCTCAAAGAGTGCACTGTATAAAGTCAGAATATCTGCTGTCTCAGCCACCAAGGGAGTACCCCAATGCTCGATCCTAGGCCCCACTCTCTTCTCAATTTACATCAACAACATAGCTCAGGCAGTAGGAAGCTCTCTCATCCATTTATATGCAGATGATACAGTCTTATACTCAGCAAAATCCTCCCTGGATTTTGTGTTAAATTCTCTACAACAAAGCTTTCTTAGTGTCCAACAAGCTTTCTCTGCCCTTAACCTTGTCCTGAACACCTCCAAAACAAAGGTCATGTGGTTTGGTAAGAAGAATGCCCCTCTCCCTACAGGTGTGATGACTACCTCTGAGGGTTTAGATCTTGAGGTAGTCACCTCATACAAGTACTTGGGAGTATGGCTAGACGGGAAACTGTCCTTCTCTCAGCACATATCAAAGCTGCAGGCTAAAGATAAATCTAGACTTGGTTTCCTCTATCGTAATCGTTCCTCTTTCACCCCAGCTGCCAAACTAACCCTGATTCAGATGACCATTCTACCCATGCTAGATTACGGAGACGTAATTTATAGATCGGTAGGTAAGGGTGCTCTCGAGCTGCTAGATGTTCTTTACCATTTGGCCATCAGAATTGCCACCAATGCTCCTTATAGGACACATCACTGCTCTCTATACTCCTCTGTAAACTGGTTATCTCTGTCTACCCGTCGCAAGACCCACTGGTTGATGCTTATTTAGAAAACACTCTTAGGCCTCCCTCCCCCTATCTGAGATATCTACTGCAGCCCTCATCCTCCACATACAACACCCGTTCTGCCAGTCACATTCTGTTAAAGGTCCCCAAAGCACACACATCCCTGGGTCACTCCTCTTTTCAGTTCGCTGCAACTAGTGACGAGCTGCAACAAACACTCAAACTGGACAGTTTTATCTCAATCTCTTCACTCAAAGACTCAATCATGGACACTCTTACTGACAGTTGTTTCTGCTTTGTGTGATGTATTGTTGTCTCTACCTTCTTGCCCTTTGTGCTGTTGTCTGTGCCCAATAATGTTTGTACCATGTTTTTTGCTGCTACCATGTTGTGTTTCTACCATGTTGTGCTGCTACCATGTTGTGTTTCTACCATGTTGTGCTGCTACAATGTTGTGCTGCTACCATGTTGTGTTTCTACCATGTTGTGCTGCTACCATGTTGTGTTGCTACCATGTTGTGTTGCTACCATGTTGTGTTGCTACCATGTTGTGCTGCTACCATGTTGTGTTGCTACCATGTTGTGTTGCTACCATGTTGTGTTGCTACCATGTTGTGCTGCTACCATGGTGTGTTGCTACCATGTTGTGTTGCTACCATGTTGTGCTGCTACCATGTTGTGTTGCTACCATGTTGTGTTGCTACCATGTTGTGTTGCTACCATGTTGTGCTGCTACCATGTTGTGTTTCTACCATGTTGTGTTGCTACCATGTTGTGCTGCTACCATGTTGTGTTGCTACCATGTTGTGTTGCTACCATGTTGTGCTGCTACCATGTTGTGTTTCTACCATGTTGTGCTGCTACCATGTTGTGCTGCTACCATGTTGTGTTGCTACCATGTTGTGCTGCTACCATGTTGTGCTGCTACCATGTTGTTGTCATGTTGTGTTTCTACCATGTTGTGTTTCTACCATGTTGTTGTTATGTTGTGTTGCTACCATGTTGGTGTTATGTTGTGTTGCTACCATGTTGGTGTTATGTTGTGTTGCTACCATGTTGGTGTTATGTTGTGTTGCTACCATGTTGTGTTTCTACCATGTTGTGATGCTACCATGTTGTGTTTCTACCATGTTGTGATGCTACCATGTTGTGTTTCTACCATGTTGTGATGCTACCATGTTGTGTTTCTACCATGTTGTGATGCTACCATGTTGTGTTTCTACCATGTTGTTGTCATGTTGTGTTTCTACCATGTTGTTGTCATGTTGTGTTTCTACCATGTTGTGTTTCTACCATGTTGTGTTTCTACCATGTTGTGTTTCTACCATGTTGTTGTCATGGTGTGTTGTGTTTCTACCATGTTGTGTTTCTACCATGTTGTGTTTCTACCATGTTGTGTTTCTACCATGTTGTTGTCATGGTGTGTTGTGTTTCTACCATGTTGTTGTCATGTTGTGCTGCTACCATGTTGTGTTTCTACCATGTTGTTGTCATGTTGTGTTTCTACCATGTTGTGTTTCTACCATGTTGTTGTTATGTTGTGTTTCTACCATGTTGTTGTCATGTTGTGTTTCTACCATGTTGTGTTTCTACCATGTTGTTGTTATGTTGTGCTGCTACCATGTTGTTGTTATGTTGTGATACTACCATGTTGTGTTTCTACCATGTTGTGTTTCTACCATGTTGTGTTTCTACCATGTTGGTGTTATGTTGTGATGCTACCATGTTGTGTTGCTACCATGTTGGTGTTATGTTGTGTTTCTACCATGTTGTGTTGCTACCATGTTGGTGTTATGTTGTGCTGCTACCATGCTGTTTTGTCATGTGTTGCTGCCTTGCTAGGTTGTTGTCTTTAGGTCTCTATGTAGTGTTGTGTTGTCACTCTTGTTGTGATGTGTGTTTTGTCCTATTTATATTGTCTTTATTTATTCATTTTAATCCCAGACCCCCCAAGAGGCCTTTTGGTAGGCCGTCATTGTAAATAAGAATTTGTTCTTAACTGACTAGTTAAATAAAGAAAATGTCAAGAACATCTCAAATAAACTAAGAGAAGACATCATTCATTTAGTCAATACGGAAAATATATGTATATATATTATTTGTATTATTGTTTAATTAGCTTCTCTTTTTGACCTGCACTGTTGGAGCTCAGAGCAACAGAATATCACTGTACCCTGCGATTACATCTGCGACCCTGTACATGTGACTAACAAACTTGTCTAATCTAATATGTAATAAACGTTTCAGAGGAACATGATGTCATTGGAAACATTCACATCCCACCATGATCCAATTCAGTTGTGGCCTGCATCCCAAATAGCCCCCTACTCCCTGTATATAGCCCAAAGGGACCAGGTCAACAGTAGTTCACTATAAGGGAATAGGGGCTGAGAGGCTGTAGCTCAGCTGGTGTTGAACTGAGACTGACATACTTAAAACCATCTCTCTCTCTCCAACTCTCTCTGTCTCTGTCTGTCTCTCTCTCTGTCTCTCTCGCTGTCTCTCTCTGTCTATCTCTCTCTCTATCTCTCTCTCTCTCTCTCTCTCTCTCTCTCTCTCTCTGTCTGTCTGTCTGTCTGTCTGTCTGTCTGTCTGTCTGTCTGTCTGTCTCTCTCGCTGTCTCTCTCTGTCTCTCTCGGTCTCTCTCTCTCTCCCTCCCTTTCTCTCTCTCTATCATAATAGCAGACTGACAACAAATAGCAGTCAGTCTGGTGTGTTTTCTAGAGAGGAGAGCAGAGGAAGCCAGAGAGAGAGAATGTAGTGTACTGTACTGTTAGTTCACATGCTGTCTCAACCAAGCATGTCCCAGGCAGCGTTATCAAGTTCACAATAACAGATACCTCTGGTCTGGAAGCAATGATACGTCCCAAATGGCACCCTATTCCCTATATAGAACACTACTGTTGACCAGAGCCCTATTCCCTATATAGAACACTACTGTTGACCAGAGCCCTATTCCCTATATAGAACACTACTGTTGACCAGAGCCCTATTCCCTATATAGAACACTACTGTTGACCAGAGCCCTATTCCCTATATAAATCAAATCAAATCAAATCAAATTTATTTATATAGCCCTTTGTACATCAGCTGATATCTCAAAGTGCTGTACAGAAACCCAGCCTAAAACCCCAAACAGCAAGCAATGCAGGTGTAGAAGCACGGTGGCTAGGAAAAACTCCCTAGAAATGCCAAAACCTAGGAAGAAACCTAGAAAGGAACCAGGCTATGTGGGGTGGCCAGTCTTCTTCTGGCTGTGCCGGGTGGAGATTATAACAGAACATGGCCAAGATGTTAAAATGTTCATAAATGACCAGCATGGTCGAATAATAATAAGGCAGAACAGTTGAAATTGGAGCAGCAGCACGGTCAGGTGGACTGGGGACAGCAAGGAGTTATCATGTCAGGTAGTCCTGGGGCATGGTCCTAGGGCTCAGGTCCTCCGAGAGAGAAAGAAAGAGAGAAAGAGAGAATTAGAGAGAGCACATGTGGGGTGGCCAGTCCTCTTCTGGCTGTGCTGGGTGGAGATTATAACAGAACATGGCCAAGATGTTCAAATGTTCATAAATAACCAGCATGGTCGAATAATAATAAGGCAGAACAGTTGAAACTGGAGCAGCAGCACGGCCTACTGTCGACCAGGGCCCTATTCCCTATATAGAACACTACTGTTGACCAGAGCCCTATTCCCTATATAGAACACTACTGTTGACCAGAGCCCTATTCCCTATATAGTACACTACTGTTGACCAGAGCCCTATTCCCTATATAGAACACTACTGTTGACCAGAGCCCTATTCCCTATATAGAACACTACTGTTGACCAGAGCCCTATTCCCTATATAGAACACTACTGTTGACCAGAGCCCTATTCCCTATATAGTACACTACTGTTGACCAGAGCCCTATTGCCTATATAGAACACTACTGTTGACCAGAGCCCTATTCCCTATATAGAACACTACTGTTGACCAGAGCCCTATTCCCTATATAGAACACTACTGTTGACCAGAGCCCTATTCCCTATATAGAACACTACTGTTGACCAGAGCCCTATTCCCTATATAGTACACTACTGTTGACCAGAGCCCTATTGCCTATATAGAACACTACTGTTGACCAGAGCCCTATTCCCTATATAGAACACTACTGTTGACCAGAGCCCTATTCCCTATATAGAACACTACTGTTGACCAGAGCCCTATTCCCTATATAGTACACTACTGTTGACCAGAGCCCTATTCCCTATATAGTACACTACTGTTGACCAGAGCCCTATTGCCTATATAGAACACTACTGTTGACCAGAGCCCTATTCCCTATATAGTACACTACTGTTGAGCAGAGCCCTATTGCCTATATAGAACACTACTGTTGACCAGAGCCCTATTCCCTATATAGAACACTACTGTTGACCAGAGCCTCATGGGCCCTGTTCTAATGTAGTGCACTACATTGGTCGGTAGTCATAGTGATCAGAGTCCAATGACCTCCCCACTGACATTACTGTGATGTGATGTGAATGTGATTCCACACGGAGTAGGATACGCCCCAAGGCCAAATGGATGGATGTATTCAGCGCTGTGCTCAGGGCTTCCAATAGACTGGAGGAAGCAGTGTGTTTCTGCTCTTCAATAGGTTACTGTTCCCTCTGGGTTTTAAAGGGATTCATCTGTTTAATGAACAACGTGGGCTTTCATCAATCATATTGTAATTTCTTCACAATTCAGTTTCAGTCTTAGTTGTCTGATGACATTGAATGCTCTGAATGTACTCACAAAAATGTCAGATATCGCTAGCTATGCTAGCTATGCTAATATGCTAATATGCTAGCGATGCTAATATGTTAGGGTCCAACTGTTTTCTAACCCTGTCATTTCCCCTCTGTGTCGTCAGATCACATCGCGCCGACAGTGGAAACATGTTTATGACGAGTTAGGAGGAAACCCAGGAAGCACCAGCGCTGCAACCTGCACCAGACGACACTATGAAAGGTCTCTTATTAAACATGTCCCCTACTATACTTGTATACATAGACACTATGAAAGGTACAGTCTCTATATTAAACATGTCCCCTACTACACCTGTATACACAGACACTATGAAATGTACTCTAACTGTACTGTATTAATGAATGGCAAATACTGTAGATGGGAGTAATAATGATTTGACGACAGTATGGTACATATTAGGAGAACCGTTTGACTCATGACAGGCAGAGAATGGTTCATACAGTATGGTACATATTAGGAGAACATTTAGACTCTTTCTCGTACTGTAGTTGGTACCATGGAGGATCCAGTCTCAGACCAGTTATTAGTACTGTAGTAGGTACCATGGAGGATCCAGTCTCAGACCAGTTATTAGTACTGTAGTAGGTACCATACAGAGGATATAGTCTCAGACCAGTTATTAGTACTGTAGTTGGTACCATATAGAGGATACAGTCTCAAACCAGTTATTAGTACTGTAGTTGGTACCATGGAGGATACAGTCTCAGACCAGTTATTAGTACTGTAATTGGTACCATGGAGGATACAGTCTCAGACCAGTTATTAGTACTGTAGTTGGTACCATGGAGGATACAGTCTCAGACCAGTTATTAGTACTGTAGTTGGTACCATATAGAGGATACAGTCTCAGACCAGTTATTAGTACTGTAGTAGGTACCATGGAGGATACAGTCTCAGACCAGTTATTAGTACTGTAGTTGCTACCATACAGAGGATACAGTCTCAGACCAGTTATTAGTACTGTAATTGGTACCATGGAGGATACAGTCTCAGACCAGTTATTAGTACTGTAGTTGGTACCATGGAGGATACAGTCTCAGACCAGTTATTAGTACTGTAGTTGGTACCATGGAGGATAGTCTCAGACCAGTTATTAGTACTGTAGTTGGTACCATGGAGGATACAGTCTCAGACCAGTTATTAGTACTGTAGTTGGTACCATATAGAGGATACAGTCTCAGACCAGTTATTAGTACTGTAGTAGGTACCATACAGAGGATACAGTCTCAGACCAGTTACTGGTACTGTAGTCGGTACCATATAGAGGATACAGTCTCAGACCAGTTATTAGTACTGTAGTTGGTACCATGGAGGATACAGTCTCAGACCAGTTATTAGTACTGTAGTTGGTACCATATAGAGGAGGCAGTCTCAGACCAGTTATTAGTACTGTAGTTGGTACCATGGAGGATACAGTCTCAGACCAGTTATTAGTACTGTAGTTGGTACCATGGAGGATCCAGTCTCAGACCAGTTATTAGTACTGTAATTGGTACCATGGAGGATACAGTCTCAGACCAGTTATTAGTACTGTAGTTGGTACCATGGAGGATACAGTCTCAGACCAGTTATTAGTACTGTAGTTGGTACCATGGAAGATACAGTCTCAGACCAGTTATTAGTACTGTAGTTGGTACCATGGAGGATACAGTCTCAGAACAGTTATTAGTACTGTAGTTGGTACCATGGAGGATACAGTCTCAGACCAGTTATTAGTACTGTAGTTGGTACCATATAGAGGATACAGTCTCAGACCAGTTATTAGTACTGTAGTAGGTACCATACAGAGGATACAGTCTCAGACCAGTTATTAGTACTGTAGTTGGTACCATATAGAGGATACAGTCTCAGACCAGTTATTAGTACTGTAGTAGGTACCATGGAGGATACAGTCTCAGACCAGTTATTAGTACTGTAGTTGGTACCATGGAGGATCCAGTCTCAGACCAGTTATTAGTACTGTATTTGGTACCATGGAGGATACAGTCTCAGACCAGTTATTAGTACTGTAGTTGGTACCATGGAGGATACAGTCTCAGACCAGTTATTAGTACTGTGGTTGGTACCATGGAGGATACAGTCTCAGACCAGTTATTAGTACTGTAGTTGGTACCATGGAAGATACAGTCTCAGACCAGTTATTAGTACTGTAGTTGGTACCATGGAGGATACAGTCTCAGACCAGTTATTAGTACTGTAGTTGGTACCATGGAAGATACAGTCTCAGACCAGTTATTAGTACTGTAGTTGGTACCATGGAGGATACAGTCTCAGACCAGTTATTAGTACTGTAGTTGGTACCATGGAGGATACAGTCTCAGACCAGTTATTAGTACTGTAGTTGGTACCATATAGAGGATACAGTCTCAGACCAGTTATTAGTACTGTAGTAGGTACCATACAGAGGATACAGTCTCAGACCAGTTATTAGTACTGTAGTTGGTACCATATAGAGGATACAGTCTCAGACCAGTTATTAGTACTGTAGTAGGTACCATGGAGGATACAGTCTCAGACCAGTTATTAGTACTGTAGTTGGTACCATGGAGGATCCAGTCTCAGACCAGTTATTAGTACTGTATTTGGTACCATGGAGGATACAGTCTCAGACCAGTTATTAGTACTGTAGTTGGTACCATGGAGGATACAGTCTCAGACCAGTTATTAGTACTGTAGTTGGTACCATGGAAGATACAGTCTCAGACCAGTTATTAGTACTGTAGTTGGTACCATGGAGGATACAGTCTCAGACCAGTTATTAGTACTGTAGTTGGTACCATGGAGGATACAGTCTCAGACCAGTTATTAGTACTGTAGTTGGTACCATATAGAGGATACAGTCTCAGACCAGTTATTAGTACTGTAGTAGGTACCATACAGAGGATACAGTCTCAGACCAGTTATTAGTACTGTAGTTGGTACCATATAGAGGATACAGTCTCAGACCAGTTATTAGTACTGTAGTAGGTACCATGGAGGATACAGTCTCAGACCAGTTATTAGTACTGTAGTTGCTACCATACAGAGGATACAGTCTCAGACCAGTTATTAGTACTGTAATTGGTACCATGGAGGATACAGTCTCAGACCAGTTATTAGTACTGTAGTTGGTACCATGGAGGATACAGTCTCAGACCAGTTATTAGTACTGTAGTTGGTACCATATAGAGGATACAGTCTCAGACCAGTTATTAGTACTGTAGTAGGTACCATACAGAGGATACAGTCTCAGACCAGTTACTGGTACTGTAGTTGGTACCATATAGAGTATACAGTCTCAGACCAGTTATTAGTACTGTAGTTGGTACCATGGAGGATACAGTCTCAGACCAGTTATTAGTACTGTAGTTGGTACCATATAGAGGAGACAGTCTCAGACCAGTTATTAGTACTGTAGTTGGTACCATGGAGGATACAGTCTCAGACCAGTTATTAGTACTGTAGTTGGTACCATGGAGGATACAGTCTCAGACCAGTTATTAGTACTGTAGTTGGTACCATATAGAGGATACAGTCTCAGACCAGTTATTAGTACTGTAGTAGGTACCATACAGAGGATACAGTCTCAGACCAGTTACTGGTACTGTAGTTGGTACCATATAGAGGATACAGTCTCAGACCAGTTATTAGTACTGTAGTTGGTACCATGGAGGATACAGTCTCAGACCAGTTATTAGTACTGTAGTTGGTACCATATAGAGGAGACAGTCTCAGACCAGTTATTAGTACTGTAGTTGGTACCATGGAGGATACAGTCTCAGACCAGTTATTAGTACTGTAGTTGGTACCATGGAGGATACAGTCTCAGACCAGTTATTAGTACTGTAGTTGGTACCATATAGAGGATACAGTCTCAGACCAGTTATTAGTACTGTAGTAGGTACCATACAGAGGATACAGTCTCAGACCAGTTACTGGTACTGTAGTTGGTACCATATAGAGGATACAGTCTCAGACCAGTTATTAGTACTGTAGTTGGTACCATGGAGGATACAGTCTCAGACCAGTTATTAGTACTGTAGTTGGTACCATATAGAGGAGACAGTCTCAGACCAGTTATTAGTACTGTAGTTGGTACCATGGAGGATACAGTCTCAGACCAGTTATTAGTACTGTAGTTGGTACCATGGAGGATCCAGTCTCAGACCAGTTATTAGTACTGTATTTGGTACCATGGAGGATACAGTCTCAGACCAGTTATTAGTACTGTACTTGGTACCATGGAGGATACAGTCTCAGGCCAGTTATTAGTACTGTAGTTGGTACCATGGAGGATACAGTCTCAGACCAGTTATTAGTACTGTAGTTGGTACCATGGAAGATACAGTCTCAGACCAGTTATTAGTACTGTAGTTGGTACCATGGAGGATACAGTCTCAGACCAGTTATTAGTACTGTAGTTGGTACCATATAGAGGATACAGTCTCAGACCAGTTATTAGTACTGTAGTTGGTACCATGGAGGATACAGTCTCAGACCAGTTATTAGTAGAAGTCATGAAAATAATGGTCAAGCAGGTTGGCTGATGGAATGTGTAGAGATATTGTAATATCTCATTGGATTCTGCCCCAAGAGGTTTTTAAACATATTTTTCCCAAGGGGTGCTTTCGACAGATACCCCTCGTTAATGACTGCGTTGCAGCTAGCGTTAGGGGAAGGCAGTGTGGTCAGTGGAGGAGGCACTGTAGACTGTGACCATACCTGGTTGGTTTTCCAATCCAGCAATGGGAGTAACCGATCCATCAAGTCTGCTCCAAGTAGCAGGGTTACAGTTTCGAGGCTGGTAACATACACAGGGTGAACGAGCGATACGTCCTTGAAGTGTAGTTTCAGCATGACTCTCAATGTGAGAGGCAAGGTAGTCTGAGTAACCCCTCGAAGTGTAGCGTCGCATCGTTCCACTTTTAACCAACGTTTAAGTTGGCTTCAAAGCCCTTTTAAGATCATCAAACAATGTTTGAGAGATGAGTGATATTGTCGCACCCGAATCAATTAGCGCATGACAAGTTAAGCAGTTCTCCAGCGCTGTTTCCAGGTATGGGCGTTTAGATTAATGGTTAGTGAACATGTTCCCCACAAAGTGGAGTGGTCGTTCGCAACTTCGTAATGTGCCATTTCTGTTCAAGGTGGAAGCAGATTGACTTTTCCGATTTTGAGTGGGCTTGGCTTTAACGAAGCGTTTGACCTTTTTCTTCTCCACCTTTGTATCAGAGTCTATAGACAAAGCCCAGTGGGCATGTTTCTTGATCAAGCGGGCCCTGGAAGGGTCTTGAATGAGAGCGGGAGAAATAAGAACTTTAAAAGCTTGCTATGGGTGTTAATTCCTGCGGACCTGGTGTCCGGTAATTCCCCTTCTAGTCCTTGTGACTTGTCTTTCACCCTTTTCTCAAATTGTTCTCGCTTTAGTTCTTCCCGTAGTGGGACTTTTGGAAAACATTGGTCTACGTTTTGATCATCCTTCACCCCTTTGTTACCCTTGTGCTCTGACACTTTTTGGGGGTTGGGTGCAGGAATGTAGTGAACAGGTCGATTGTAGCGGTAGTCATGTTGATGGAGACGTACTTCACAGTTATTTCGACCTCGGAGGTTATTGGAATCATGGTTTTGTGGTAGAACCTGTTGTTGTGTGTCATCTCTCAACGCTCCAATACCTGATAATGCACACTCTGACTGGAGTGAAACTTCAAAACCGAGTGGTCAGGGCTCTTAGCGTTGTGATCTTTTGATGCCTCAAAGACTGTGCTTGCAAGCTCTCTGAGTTGTAAGATAGGCAAGCCAACGTGGGGGGCAGGGCCCAAGTAGGTAATGAAGGTAGGATACATGTTCGACAGGAACATTTGTTTAAAAGGTAACAGGTCTTCCATGCCTGTTTCAGTGATGAGCCAAAGGAAGCTGAACGAAGCCTATGATAGTAAGCTTGTGGGTGTTCGTTCCGAGCTTGTTTGACGATGTTAGCCAGTGAGCTATCGTGTTTGCGAGTCGCGGAACCACTGAATTCTAATTTCAAAGCTGTGGCAAGTTTAGCGTAGTCATTTAGCATGTTGCTGTTGTAGACGAATGAACCTTGTCATGTGTCTATTCGACGTTCGCTTCA
Organism: Oncorhynchus clarkii lewisi; assembly: GCF_045791955.1. NCBI lineage: Eukaryota > Metazoa > Chordata > Actinopteri > Salmoniformes > Salmonidae > Oncorhynchus > Oncorhynchus clarkii. Next base: position 91,220,345 of record NC_092147.1, on the reverse strand, counting down.
ACAGGTAAACCCTGTCAGAAACCGCAGCGTTCGGGTAGCTGTCCAACGCGTCCTCTATGTCAGCTAGGAACGTCTCAGTATCGTTTGGCTGACCTGGAACGGGGTCAAAGGTGGGGAAATTCTTGATGAGTTTGTCAAGGTATTCCGCGCCAAGCGGGCGGAGAGGGTTGGCTTCATCCTGTGGAGAGATTGGGGCAGAAAGGCCAAGAGGAGAATCCAAGCCTTGTTGTTGTTGGCCAAGAGGCGCAATATTACTCAGTGCCGAATGGTCAAGAGGAGAAGACTGAGGGACACATGAGGGAGGCAAGGTCTGAAACCTATCGTCTTTACTCTTGTGAGTACAGGGCTCCGGGTGCTTGGATTGGTAGTCACGCTGTAGAGCGTGACCATTCTGGACTTCCTCCAGATGGTACCTAAGGGTGGTATTCTGCTGCATTGCAGAGTCCACTTGAGCGCTTAGAGTACTGATTTTGGACACATGAGTGTAACACTTGCTCCTTTTGGTCTCAAACTTATCTGTCATGGTTTGCAGATGGAGGTATTAAGGAGCGAGAGATTCAGTGATGAGATTTCCTCCGCTTGCTTAGAAATCAATAGTTCCATCTTCATCACCTGAGTTCTCTCATCATTCATTTGGTCAGCGACTTCAATGAGTTCTGCTGATTTGTCATCCAACTTTGTCATTGTGTTCATTAACTGATTGTCTTTGCTCTGCAGCGTTTTGAGTAGAACCGTGTTACTTTGAGTAACGTTCAACAAAACTTATTTGTGATGGGATGAAATCCGATTTTAGCTTCTTAAAGAGAAGCTTCTAGAGATTTGGGTTTTCATAAGATAGGGCTTTGCTCAATCAGTGGCCCGCCCCTGTGAAGGGACATGGGCTATAAAACTTTTCAAACACGCCCTCCTCTCCCTTCCTATATAAGCCCTTGACGACAATATAACCTCCTTTTCCGAGGACGTGAGGACGACGGTCCGATGTCAGAATGGTTCAGATAATAACTACAGAACGAAGCCAACATCAGCGTGAGCTTTGGTTGCGAATGGTATGAACTTTGAACTCTTATTCACTACAGAAGTAATACCTCCTAGCCGTTGAGTTAGCAACAGCCGCTGCAAACAAGGGTTAGGAAGGAACAGACTGAGTAACCCGTCTATCACCCAACGACGTTACTACAACGTATCCAATTGACAACCAGAGACATTCTTCAAAGGAATCGGTTTGGCAACACGGCATTCCATCTACCACCAACCTACCGAAGCGCAGCTCAGAGTAAATATTTATTGCATTTTCCTTTTCCGAATGGGCGGTAATTTAGAATGCATAAGATACTGTATTTACAATAGCACAGCTTCGCCCTTTGTTCCTCAGTCTTCCCGCTCTTTCACTCAAACCCAGCCCCTTTTCTTTTGTGTAACCAGCTATCACATCTGTTCCGCCCGCTAGGGACGATTTCCTTTATGACGTAATTTGTAATCAAGTTGATTAATTATGTCTATGTGTAATTCTGTGTGATTAGTTAGGTATTTAGTAAATAAATAATTAAACCCAATTTTGTATTGCTGGTTCAACTTGTTAGCCAGGGTTCGTGCAGATAACCAAGAATTTACAACTTTCAGATGAGACTGAATTAAGATGACGATTAATATTGACTGCTATGGATTTAACATATTACTAGGTCTTTAAGAGTTTATTCGGAAGATAACAGCTCTATAAATATTATTTTGTGGTGCCCGACTCTCTAGTTAATTACATTTACCTGATTAGCTCAATCAGGTAATATTAATTACAGAGAAATTATTCTATAGAATAGCATGTCATATCACTTAATCCGGCATAGCCAAAGACACGACAGCTGGGTGTCAGTGTGTCAGTGTTAGGGCTCTATGGCTGGGTGTCAGTGTATCAGTGTTAGGGCTCTATGGCTGGGTGTCAGTGTTAGGGCTCTATGGCTGGGTGTCAGTGTTAGGGCTCTATGGCTGGGTGTCAGTGTTAGGGCTCTATGGCTGGGTGTCAGTGTATCAGTGTTAGGGCTCTATGGCTGGGTGTCAGTTTATCAGTGTTAGGGCTCTATGGCTGGGTGTCAGTGTGTCAGTGTTAGGGCTCTATGGCTGGGTGTCAGTGTGTCAGTGTTAGGGCTCTATGGCTGGGTGTCAGTGTTAGGGCTCTATGGCTGGGTGTCAGTGTATCAGTGTTAGGGCTCTATGGCTGGGTGTCAGTTTATCAGTGTTAGGGCTCTATGGCTGGGTGTCAGTGTATCAGTGTTAGGGCTCTATGGCTGGGTGTCAGTGTTAGGGCTCTATGGCTGGGTATCAGTGTTAGGGCTCTATGGCTGGGTATCAGTGTTAGGGCTCTATGGCTGGGTATCAGTGTTAGGGCTCTATGGCTGGGTGTCAGTGTATCAGTGTTAGGGCTCTATGGCTGGGTGTCAGTGTATCAGTGTTAGGGCTCTATGGCTGGTGTGTCAGTGTTAGGGCTCTATGGCTGGGTGTCAGTGTTAGGGCTCTATGGCTGGGTGTCAGTTTATCAGTGTTAGGGCTCTATGCCTGGGTGTCAGTTTATCAGTGTTAGGGCTCTATGCCTGGTGTCAGTGTATCAGTGTTAGGGCTCTATGGCTGGGTGTCAGTGTTAGGGCTCTATGGCTGGGTGTCAGTGTATCAGTGTTAGGGCTCTATGGCTGGGTGTCAGTGTATCAGTGTTAGGGCTCTATGGCTGGGTGTCAGTGTATCAGTGTTAGGGCTCTATGGCTGGGTGTCAGTGTTAGGGCTCTATGGCTGGGTGTCAGTGTTAGGGCTCTATGGCTGGGTGTCAGTGTTAGGTCTCTATGGCTGGGTGTCAGTGTATCAGTGTTAGGGCTCTATGGCTGGGTGTCAGTGTATCAGTGTTAGGGCTCTATGGCTGGGTGTCAGTGTTAGGGCTCTATGGCTGGGTGTCAGTGTATCAGTGTTAGTGTTCTATGCCTGGTGTCAGTGTTAGGGCTCTATGCCTGGTGTCAGTGTTAGGGCTCTATGGCTGGGTGTCAGTGTATCAGTGTTAGGGCTCTATGGCTGGGTGTCAGTGTTAGGGCTCTATGGCTGGGTGTCAGTGTGTCAGTGTTAGGGCTCTATGCCTGGTGTCAGTGTTAGGTTAAATGTGTGTCTATAGATATAATCAGTTACTTAAATGGTGTCAGCAGCTGACAGCAGATACTCAGACTGTTTCTGTAGCTGGTTCTGGCCACATGACGGACTGGCTGGCTGGTAATGTAATGGAATGTATGGGCACTTCAGTTCTTATTCTGTTCCCAGAGGGAGTTGAGACCAGTGTGTCATCCTGGGTTTAGCTCCCAGTGAATTGTATTTTGGGGCTACTGTAACAAAGGTGCCTTTTCCTGGCAATTAAGATGCAAAAGTCTCTGTCTCTCTGTCTCTCTCTCCCTCTCTCCCTCTCTCCCTCCCCCTTCCTTCCCTCCCTCCCTCCCTCCCTCATAAAGGATAATTTAATTGTGGCGATCCTGTTCTTGGCTCTAGCTCTGACCAGCTGTAGTGTTATTATGTCAGTCAGACAGATTTTCAGCTCAACCAAACGTCACGTCACACACATTAAAACCTCTCAGACCCTCTTGAACTCTTAAAAGCATCAACAGCAAGGGAATATTTCACAATGAGCCAATTTGGAAAGTAAAGATTTGTATGTGGCTGTTGTGTCCATAAATGGAAATATGTTAAATACATGGACATATTGGGAATGTGGAAAGAATGGGAAAATAGTTTTAGTCATAAATTATCTCAGATTCTTTGGAAAGGCGATCCCCAGATCTTATTATAGAAACTCCCAACAACTCTCAACCAATCACAACACTGTATCTGACTGAAACATCTGACCCCAATAACTCAACCAATCACAACACTGTATCTGACTGAAACATCTGACCCCAATAACTCAACCAATCACAACACTGTATCTGACTGAAACAAGAAGCACCTTAACCCAATAACTCAACCACAATCTATCAACATGGTCAAGGGAGGACCACACACTGGACCCACAGACTGGACCCACATACTGGTCCCACATACTGGAACCACACACTGGACCCACACACTGGAACCACACACTGGACCCACAGACTGAACCCACAGACTGAACCCACACACTGGACCCACAGTCTGAACCAACACACTGGACCCACACACTGGACCCACACACTGGACCCACACACTGGACCCACACACTGGACCCACACACTGGAACCACACACTGGAACCACACACTGGACCCACACACTGGACCCACACACTGGAACCACAGACTGGACCCACAGACTGAACCCACAGACTGAACCCACAGACTGAACCCACAGTCTGAACCTACACACTGGAACCACACACTGGACCCACAGACTGAACCCACACACTGGACCCACACACTGGAACCACACACTGGAACCACACACTGGACCCACAGACTGAACCCACAGACTGAACCCACAGACTGAACCCACACACTGGACTCATACTGGACAGTTCCTAGATACTGTAGTGATGACAGACAGTTCCTAGATACTGTAGTGATGACAGACAGTTCCTAGATACTGTAGTGATGACAGACAGTTCCTAGATACTGTAGTGATGACAGACAGTTCCTAGATACTGTAGTGATGACAGACAGTTCCTAGATACTGTAGTGTTGACATACAGTTCCTAGATACTGTAGTGATGGCAGACAGTTCCTAGATACTGTAGTGATGACAGACAGTTCCTAGATACTGTAGTGATGACAGACAGTTCCTAGATACTGTAGTGATGACAGACAGTTCCTAGATACTGTAGTGTTGACAGACAGTTCCTAGATACTGTAGTGATGACAGACAGTTCCTAGATACTGTAGTGATGACAGACAGTTCCTAGATACTGTAGTGATGACAGACAGTTCCTAGATACTGTAGTGATGACAAACAGTTCCTAGATACTGTAGTGATGACAGACAGTTCCTAGATACTGTAGTGATGACAGACAGTTCCTAGAGACTGTAGTGATGACAGAGGGTTCCTAGAGACTGTAGTGTTGACAGACAATTCCTAGATACTGTAGTGATGACAGACAGTTCCTAGATACTGTAGTGATGACAGACAGTTCCTAGATACTGTAGTGATGACAGACAGTTCCTAGATACTGTAGTGTTGACAGACAGTTCCTAGATACTGTAGTGTTGACAGACAGTTCCTAGATACTGTAGTGATGACAGACAGTTCCTAGATACTGTAGTGATGACAGACAGTTCCTAGATACTGTAGTGATGACAGACAGTTCCTAGATACTGTAGTGATGACAGACAGTTCCTAGATACTGTAGTGATGACAGACAGTTCCTAGATACTGTAGTGTTGACAGACAGTTCCTAGATACTGTAGTGATGACAGACAGTTCCTAGATACTGTAGTGATGACAGACAGTTCCTAGATACTGTAGTGATGACAGACAGTTCCTAGATACTGTAGTGATGACAGACAGTTCCTAGATACTGTAGTGATGACAGACAGTTCCTAGATACTGTAGTGATGACAGACAGTTCCTAGATACTGTAGTGTTGACAGACAGTTCCTAGATACTGTAGTGATGACAGACAGTTCCTAGATACTCTAGTGATGACAGACAGTTCCTAGATACTGTAGTGATGACAGACAGTTCCTAGATACTGTAGTGATGACAGACAGTTCCTAGATACTGTAGTGATGACAGACAGTTCCTAGATACTGTAGTGTTGACAGACAGTTCCTAGATACTGTAGTGATGACAGACAGTTCCTAGATACTCTAGTGATGACAGACAGTTCCTAGATACTGTAGTGATGACAGACAGTTCCTAGATACTGTAGTGTTGACAGACAGTTCCTAGATACTGTAGTGATGACAGACAGTTCCTAGATACTGTAGTGATGACAGACAGTTCCTAGATACTGTAGTGATGACAGACAGTTCCTAGATACTGTAGTGATGACAGACAGTTCCTAGATACTGTAGTGATGACAGACAGTTCCTAGATACTCTAGTGATGACAGACAGTTCTGTAGCGCCGCACAGATTGGAACACTGCGAATGTTCAATTGTGAATTACTTCTCATCATTGTTTTGTAAAGCTAAATTACAGCCACACACACACACACACACACACACACACACACACACACACACACACACACACACACACACACACACAAGGCGATCAGACTGTTAAATAGTCACCACTAGCTCAGTACCCTGCCTTTAACTTTAGTGACTGTTACTAGCCGGTTACCACCCAGTACTCAACCCTGCAATTTAGAGACTACAGTCCTATGCACATAGTCATGGAACACTGGTCTCCCTCTCCAGGTTATAATGATTACCTGTCTCCCTCTCCAGGTTATAATGATTACCTGTCTCCCTCTCCAGGTTATAATGATTACCTGTCTCGCTATCCAGGTTATAATGATTACCTGTCTCCCTCTCCAGGTTATAATGATTACCTGTCTCCCTCTCCAGGTTATAATGATTACCTGTCTCCCTCTCCAGGTTATAATGATTACCTGTCTCCCTCTCCAGGTTATAATGATTACCTGTCTCCCTCTCCAGGTTATAATGATTACCTGTCTCCCTCTCCAGGTTATAATGATTACCTGATTCTGATTTCTCGTCAGGGGGCTGGGTTATCTGGGTTATCTCTATAATAACTGTTGATGTTTAATGGCTGTTATTTATTAATTGATTGATTGATAATAATTGTCTCTCTCCCCAGGCTTATCCTGCCCTATGAGAGGTTCACTAAAGGAGAGGAAGATAAGCCCCTCCCCCTATCCAAACCCCGTAAAGACCTCACCACCCAGCAGGAGGTCCCCAAGACCAAGGTTCCCACGGTGACGCAGTGGCCCAAAGAGGAGCAACACCCACAAAACCCCCAACCCCCCAGGACTGAACAGGACCCCTGTGCTAAAGGCCTGGAACTCTCACCAGTCAGTCCCATTCTCTCTCTCTCTCTCTCTCTCTCTGTCTCTCTCTTTCTCTGTGTCCCTCTCTCTCCTCCCAGTCAGACTAATTCTCTCTCTTTCTCTCTCTCCTCCCAGTCAGTGTGGTGGTTAATTTCTGTATTTACCAAATGAGGAGAGAGACAAACTTCACACACCAGTCCGAGTTATACTTAAACTACATCTTTAATAATAAGAGCCTTGCAATAGCATTTGACTTTCAATGATGCACCATTTCTAATGAACTATTGAAAAGTGACAACACAAAAGTACAAAGATCCTTTATAGCCGAGATACACCCCTCTCAACCTATATGACGAACAACAGATACATAGAATGGTCACAAGATTAAGATAAGATTTGTATGAAAGGTATCTCTAATACATAACAGACAGCATCTGCTGGGTCAACAGTTTTCATTGTATAGACCAGTGTCTGGTCCTCTGACTCCAAACTGAAACCATCTCACCCTGCTACGGTATAGAACAGAAACATTACCTCATTCTCTGGAATGCTCAACAGCAGCTACTCTTCCTGGGGTTTAACATGGATCCCCATTAGTTCCTGCCAAGGAAGCTGCTATTCTTCCTGGGGTTTAGTATGGATCCCCATTAGTTCCTGTCAAGTCAGCAGCTACTCTTCCTGGGGTTTAGTATGGATCCCCATTAGTTCCTGCCAAGGCAGCAGCTACTCTTCCTGGGGTTTATTATGGATCCCCATTAGTTCCTGTCAAGTCAGCAGCTACTCTTCCTGGGGTTTATTATGGATCCCCATTAGTTCCTGCCAAGTCAGCAGCTACTCTTCCTGGGGTTTATTATGGATCCCCATTAGTTCCTGTCAAGTCAGCAGCTACTCTTCCTGGGGTTTAGTATGGATCCCCATTAGTTCCTGCCAAGGCAGCAGCTACTCTTCCTGGGGTTTATTATGGATCCCCATTAGTTCCTGCCAAGGCAGCAGCTACTCTTCCTGGGGTTTATTATGGATCCCCATTAGTTCCTGCCAAGGCAGCAGCTACTCTTCCTGGGGTTTATTATGGATCCCCATTAGTTCCTGCCAAGGCAGCAGCTACTCTTCCTGGGGTTTATTATGGATCCCCGTTAGTACCTGTCTCTCTGTTTAGAATCAGGAATCTGTAGGGGTTGTAAGGCTGTAAGAATAGTTCAATAACTCAGAGGAGCAGTTGAGCCTGTTGAGTGATTCAGGTGTTTAGCCCCATAGCGCCAGAGCCAATAGACACACCTACTGCTGCAGAAGTCCTGTCTGTATAGTGGTCCCCAGCTAAGCCCTTACCCTGGACATGTTCTGTCGATGTGTGTGTCCGTGTGTGAGTGTCTGGATGGGTGGAGGATGTATTCCTGAAGTTAGCAACATAGTCCTGTCACTTTGAGTGACGCCAGAGGAGATGTCTGCTGTTTTACGACCTCCTAACAGATTGAGTGTGTTTTTTCACGTTATTTGTAACATATTTTGTACATAATGCTACTGTCACATTCTCTTATGACCGAAAAGAGCTTCTGGATATCAGAACAACGATTACTCACCTCGTTCTGGACGAGTCGGACGCGAAGGATTTACCTCAGACACCAGACAAGGCCCAAATCCCTGTCATTCGCTTGAAGAAGAGAAGTGTATATAGGACACGTAGGTTTGGGTGCCTTGTAAGGATCTGATGGCGAGTGGGTAATCCGCCTCTACCATCCGTCCCATTAGCCAATGTGCAATCACTGGAGAATAAACTGGATGAGCTCTGATCAACACTATCCTACCAACGGGACATTAAACTAATATCTTATGTTTCAACGAGGGCTGAACAACAACATGGATAACATACAGTGTCACGAGAATTACGTTCTCAATGTTCATAAACCCAATTCAATTAACTACTCAGCCTGAAACCCAGAATTTGTAAGAAACTGGTTGAAATGAATCAGACGGAGGCCCAGCTACGATAGTCAGAAAGTTTATTTACGAGAGCGCTCCTCTGTTGTACAAAACAATTCATTTTATACTGGCTTCTCACGCACCCACATTCACACTAACATACGCACACACATTCACACTAACATTAGCACACAATGTCCTGCTACCCAGCCGACAAAGATTAGGGACCGTGAGAATCACTCCCTGTCCTTTCCCAAATCTCTCTCCGAATTCTGGCGCTCCTCTGTTTTTAAGGTACTATAAAGACATAAACATTAGCTATATTGTTTTACCCTAATTCTGACTAGAACTACACATTTATTGATTATAATTTTATACATTCTAATCAATTCCATACAATTTGATTGTTTCAGGGTGGAATATTCTAATCATTCAATTAACAGATAAATTCCATTAACATCCTATCCTACCAACTGGCCATTAAACTAATATGTTGTGTTTCATCGAGTCGGGGCTGAACAACAACATGGATAACATACAGCTGGCTGGATTTACGCTGCACCGGCAAGACAGAACAGCTGCCTCCATCCGGTAAGACAAGGGGTGGAGGTCTGTGTCTATTTGTAAGTAACAGCTGGTGCACAAAATCTAATATTTTGGAAGTCTCTAGGTTTTGCTCGCCTGAGGTAGAGTATCTTACGATAAGATGTAGACCACACTATTTACCAAGAGAGTTTTCATCTATATTTTTGTAGCTGTCTATTTGTGATCTGGGTTCCACATCTTTCATTTACTGAGTGAAACTCACAGCAAAACAAAACAAGAAATCTCAAACGAAACGTGAAGCTAACAGTAGTTCTAACAGGCAACTATCCATAGTCAAGATCCCACAAAGCACAAAAGGGGAAATGGCTGCCTAAATATGATCCCCAATCAGAGACAACGATAAACAGCTGCCTCTGATTGGGACCCATACCAGGCCAACATAAATCATAAATCACCTAGATAACCCACCTAGATAACCCATGACGGCTCCGGTGCGGGGCGAAGTATCCACTCCGGTCACGGAAAAAGTTATCCTCAATGGCGGCTCTGGTGCGGGGATCGTTGCCGGATGCTCCGGACCGTGGATCGTCGCTGGGGACTCCAAACTGTAGATCGTCGCTGGGAACTCCGGACCGTAGATCGTTGCTGGAGGCTCCGGACTGGGAACCCTTGCAGGAGGCTCTTGATTGAGAACCTCCTCTGGAGGCTCTGGACCACCGACCGTCGCTGGAGGCTCTGGACCGCAAACCGTCTCTGGAGGTTCCAGACCGTGGACCGTCTCAGGAGGTTCCGGACCGTGGACCGTCTCAGGAGGTTCCGGACCGTGGACCGTCTCAGGAGGTTCCGGACCGTGGACCGTCTCTGGAGGTTCCAGACCGTGGACCGTCTCAGGAGGTTCCGGACCGTGGACCGTCTCAGGAGGTTCTGGACCGAAGACCGTCGCTGGAGGCTCTGGACCGCAAACCGTCTCTGGAGGTTCCAGACCGTGGACCGTCTCAGGAGGTTCAGGACCGTGGACCGTCTAATGGGGGTTCCGGACCGTGGACCGTCTCAGGAGGTTCCGGTCCGTGGACCGTCTCAGGAGGTTCCGGACCGTGGACCGTCTCAGGAGGTTCCGGACCGTGGAACGTCTCAGGAGGTTCCGGACCGTGGACCGTCGCCGGAAGCTCTGGACCGGGAACCGTCGCCGGAAGCTCTGGACTGTGGAGGCGCACTGGAGGCCTGATTCATGGGACCGGTACAGGCACCGGGCTGGTGATACGCACCTCAGGGCGAGTGCGGGGAGGAGGTACAGGACGCACTGGACTGGGAATACAGCGCGCTGAGCCGGCTCTCCAATATGATGACTTTGTTGTCCTTAAGCCATTTTGCCACAACTTTGGAAGTATGTTTGGGGTCATTGTTCATTTGGAAGACCCATTTGCGACCAAGCTTTAACATCCTGACTGATGTCTTAAGATGTTGCTTCAATATATCCACATAATTTTCCATCCTCATGATTTCATCTATTTTGTGAAGTGCACCAGTCCCTAACGCAGCAAAGAACCCCCACAACATGATGCTGCTTCACGGTTGGGATGGTGTTCTTCGGCTTGAAAATCTCCCCCTTTTTCCTCCAAACACAACGATGGTCATTATGGCCAAACATTTTTTCATCAGACCAGAGGACATTTCTCCAAAAAGTACGATCTTTGTCCCCATGTGCAGTTGCAAACCGTAGTCTGGATTTTTTTATGGCGGTTTTGGAGCAGTGGCTTCTTCCTTGCTGAGCAGCCTTTCAGGACTCATTGTATTGTGGATATAGATAATTTTGTACCTGTTTCCTCCAGCATCTTCACAAGGTCCTTTGCTGTTGCTCTGGGATTGATTTGCACTTTTAGCACCAAAGTACGTTCATTTCAAGGAGACAGAACGCGTCTCCTTCCTGAGCGGTATGACGGCTGTGTGGTCCCATGGTGTTTATACTTGCACACTATTGTTTGTACAGATGAACGTGGTACCTTCAGGCGTTTGGAAATTGCTACCAAGGATGAACCAGACTAGATTTTTTTTCTGAGGTCTTGGCTGATTTTGTTTGATTTTCCCATGATGTCAAGCAAAGAGGCACTGAGTTTGAAGGTAGGCCTTGAAATACATCCACAGGTACACCTCCAATTGACTCAAATGATGTCAATTAGCCTATCAGAAGCTTCGAAAGCCATGACATAGTTTTCTGGAATTTTCAGAGCTTTTTAAAGACACAGTCAACGTAGTGTATGTAAACTTCTGACCCACTGGAATTGTGATACAGTGAAATAATCTGTCTGTAAACAGCTGTTGGAAAAATGACTTGTGTCATGCACAAATTAGATGTCCTAACCGACTTTCCAAAACTATAGTTTGTCAACCAGAAATTTGTGGAGTGGCTGAAAAATGAGTTTTAATGACTCCAACCTAAGTGTATGTAAACTTCCGACTTCAACTGTATGTAAGAATGCTATTCATTGACTACATCTGTGTTCAACACCATAGTGCCCTCAAGGCTCATCACTAAGCTAAAGACCCTGGTTCTAAACACCTCCCTCTGCAACTGGATCCTGGACTTCCTGACATGCCGCCCCCGGGTGTTAAGGGTAGGTAACAACACATCCACCACGCTGATCCTCAACACTGGAGCCCCTCAGGGTTCGTGCTCAGTCCCCTCAAGCACGACTCCAACAACATCATTAAGTTTTCTGATGATACAACAGTGGTAGGCCTGATCACCAACAACGATGAGAGCCTATAGGGAGGAGGTCAGAGACCTGGCAGTGTGGTGCCAGGATAAAATCCTCTCCCTCAACGCGATCAAGACAAAGGAAATGATTGTGGACTACAGGAAAAGGAGGGCTGAGCACGCCCCCATTCTCATCGACGGGGCTGTAGTGGATCAGGTTGAGAGCTTCAAGTTCCTTGGTGTCCACATCACCAACACATTTTCATGGTCCAAACACACCAAGACAGTCGTGGAGGGCACGACAACGCCTATTCCCCTCAGGAGACTGAAAAGATTTGGCATGGGACCTCAGATCCTCAAAAAGTTCTAGATCTACACCATCGAGAGCTTCCTGACTGATTGCATCACCGCCTGGTATTGCAACTGCTCAGCCTCCGACCGCAGCCTCCACATTGACTCTGTACGGGTACCCCCTGTATATAGCCTCCACATTGACTCTGTACCGGTACCCCCTGTATATAGCCTCCACATGGACTCTGTACCTGTACCCCATGTATATAGCCTCCACATTGAAATCTGGTTTCCCAATGAAAACTCATTGAATAGACAGTGACCTCACAAAAATACAAATCTGAATGGTTTGTCCTCGGGGTTTTGCCTGCTACATACGTTCTGTTATACTCACAGACATGATTCAAACAGTTTTAGAAACGTCAGAGTGTTTTCTATCCAAATCTACTAATAATATGCATATCTTATATTCTGGGGATGAGTAGCAGGAAGTTGAATTGGGGCACGCTATTTATCAAAAAAGTGCAAATGCTGCCCCCTATCCCGAAGAAGTTTTAAGGGCTTGTAAGTAAGCATTTCACAGTAACCTGTTCTATTGGGTACATGTGACAAATACAATTTGATTTGATTTTGATTTGAGAGTCAGCAGACCTGAAAGGACCTGTCAGTCAGTCCACCGGCCCTCCAGCTCCCTACAACCCTACCACCCTAGAGTTCAGAGGTCAGGGGTTAGAGGTTACCCACCACTTCTGCCCACAGCTGAAGGGAATGTCCTCACAGTGTTATCACCATGGAAACAGTGCAATCTGATTTCTACACAAGGGGAGAGAAGACCTGCCCATAGGGTCCTGGTGAAAAGTAGTGCACTATAAAAGGAACAGGGTGCTGTTTGGGACGCATTTCTGCTTGAGGCTGATCCCTGTGGTTAAAGTGGCAGCATTGTGGTGTCAACACTAAGCCTTGAGGCTGATCCCTGTGGTTAAAGTGGCAGCATTGTCGTGTCAACACTAAGCCTTGAGGCTGAAGCCCTGTGGTTAAAGTGGCAGCATTGTCGTGTCAACACTAAGCCTTGAGGCTGATCCCTGTGGTTAAAGTGGCAGCATTGCCGTGTCAACACTAAGCCTTGAGGCTGATCCCTGTGGTTAAAGTGGCAGCATTGTCGAGTCAACACTAAGCCTTGAGGCTGAAGCTCTGTGGTTAAAGTGGCAGCATTGTCGTGTCAACACTAAGCCTTGAGGCTGAAGCCCTGTGGTTAAAGTGGCAGCATTGTCGTGTCAACACTAAGCCTTGAGGCTGATCCCTGTGGTTAAAGTGGCAGCATTGTCGTGTCAACACTAAGCCTTGAGACTGATCCCTGTGGTTAAAGTGGCAGCATTGTCGTGTCAACACTAAGCCTCAGCGTATCTCACAGGGTGCTTAGCAGCAGGGTCACGTGTCTGTCAAAAATATATGATTATGAACGCTACTTAAGTCCGACTGGCCGAGTGATTTGATATCAGCAATTTGCAAACAGAGCCCAGGGTTTATTTCTCCAGGAATTATTTCAGACCACAGAGGCTTATTCTGCAGAGCTCCACATCTCCACAAACCCTCTGTTGGTCTGTTGATGGAAACATTTCATTAGAGAGGAGAAGAGGGAGACTGGTGGATTGGACTGTGCGTGTAAATGTTATTCAGTACTACCTCTGTAGTGTGTATTGGTGGTCTGGTTCCTAACTGTCCGTGTGCCAGTAAACCCCCTGTAAACTCTTAATATTACCTCTATAATGGACTCTGGTTCCTAACTGTCCTCTGTGTCTGTTGTCTGTCTGGTTCCTAACTGTCCTCTGTGTCTGTCTGTCTGGTTCATAACTGTCCTCTGTGTCTGTTGTCTGTCTGGTTCCTGACTGCCCTCTGTGTCTGTTGTCTGTCTGGGTCCTAACTGTCCTCTGTGTCTGTTGTCTCTCTGGTTCCTAACTGTCCTCTGTGTCTGTTGTCTGTCTGGTTCCTAACTGTCCTCTGTGTCTGTCTGTCTGGTTCATAACTGTCCTCTGTGTCTGTTGTCTGTCTGGTTCATAACTGTCCTCTGTGTCTGTTGTCTGTCTGGCTCCTAACTGTCCTCTGTGTCTGTTGTCTGTCTGGTTCCTAACTGTCCTCTGTGTCTGTTGTCTGTCTGGCTCCTAACTGTCCTCTGTGTCTGTTGTCTGTCTGGTCCCTAACTGTCCTCTGTGTCTGTTGTCTGTCTGGTTCCTAACTGTCCTCTGTGTCTGTTGTGTTGCAGGAGTGTGAGGAGAAGGAAAGTAGTCCGAAGGAGGAGGGAGTCCAGGTGAAGCAGGAGGTGCCCCTGCCGGCTGGTGAGGTGAGCAGGAGCACCAGTGAAGAGGAGGAGGAGGAGCCAGTAGCGGTCTGCATCAAGGAGAGGGTTCTACACCAAGGAGTTTCCTGGAAGAACAAAGAGAAGCCACCTTCAGACACCACTACACTCCACTTCTTCCCTGTAGACACTCCCACTCCAATAAACCACTCCCACCCTCAGGACCAATGGCAAAAGGAGCTGCCTGACTATGCCAACCCATGTCCCCAGGCCAGGCTGGACCAGTCTGGGTTGACTGAGGAGCCCCAGGGCCCTAACCCTGGCATGGTGGGCATAGTGGGGGTGGTGCTCCCCATTCGGCAGAGGTCCCTACAGTCCCCCAGGGCTCCAGAGGACACCACAGACAGAGCACAGCTCCCTGGACAGGACCACTCCTGTTACAGATACTCTACTATACTCTACCCAGGCAGAGCCCATCCTGGACCTGGCATCAACCATCCAGGCACCAACCATCCAGGCACCAACCCTGGCACCAACCATCCAGGCACCAACCATCCAGGCACCAACCCTGGCACCAACCATCCAGGCACCAACCCTGGCACCAACCATCCAGGCACCAACCATCCAGGCACAAACCATCCAGGCACCAACCCTGGCATCAACCATCCAGGCACCAACCCTGGCATCAACCATCCAGGCACCAACCCTGGCATCAACCATCCAGGCACCAACCCTGGCATCAACCATCCAGGCACCAACCCTGGCATCAACCATCCAGGCACCAACCCTGGCATCAACCATCCAGGCACCAACCATCCAGGCACCAACCATCCAGGCACCAACTCTGGCACCAACCATCCAGGCACCAACCCTGGCACCAACCATCCAGGCATCAACCATCCAGGCATCAACCATCTAGGCACCAACCATCCAGGCATCAACCATCCAGGCACCAAACATCCAGGCACCAACCATCCTGGCACCAACCCTGGCACCAACTCTGGCACCAACCACCCAGGCACCATGTCTGATCTAGCCAAGAAGAAGCTGCTCTCTCAGGTCAATGGGACCGCCCCTGGGCCATCTCTGCCCAATCACTACGCCATTGGCCCGCCCCCACCCCTCATCAACACAAGCCTGGCTATTGGCAACGCAGAGGAGTCGGCCAGTCAGCCAATAGCAGGCTGTCAGGGTTCCTGCAGCACAGACACAGCTGTGGTCAAACGTCCGTCTGTCATCCAGCATGCCCAGATCTTCAAGCCGCTGTTCTGCGAGACAGGGGACAGGAGGGAGAGGGAGGGCCTGAACAGGAACATGTATAAACCAGGGGAACCCTACTCTCCCTGTGACCTGACCCAGCACCATCCCCTATCCCATCCACCCCCCCAGACTATACACCATCCTCTATCCCATCCACCCCCCCAGACTATACACCATCCCCAATCCCATCCACCCCCCCAGACTAGACACCATCCCCAGCCCCACCCTAACTCTCCCTGTGACCTGACCCAGCCCCACCCTAACTCTCCCTATGACCTGACCCAGCCCCACCCTAACTCTACCTATGACCTTTACCTACGGAGTCCTGAGACGCCCCAACCTGGCCACATTACCAGATTCCTGCCTGACTTCTCCCCCCCCCTCCACCCCCAGAACATCCACAGTTTGTACAACCATACAGAGACACACGTCAGCCAGTTCATCAGCAGCAGGGAGAGGGAGACAGCCTTACCCAGAGACTGTGAGGCCGCGCCTGGCCCGGGAGGGCCGCGGTTCCCCTCCTCTAAACACCCCGACACGGTGGGTCTGGGGGGCTACTGTGCCCGTATAAACCCCCTGACCCCCAACCTGACCCCTCACACACTAAGAGACAAGACGTCCCTCGTACAGACAAGCTCAGAAGACCAACCCACAGACTTAAGTCTTCCCAAGTCCTCTCCTCACAAACCTACCCCCTCCACTGCCACACCCTCCCTTCACAACAACCCCCACCCCCTCATGCCCCTCCAGGATACTGGGAGGTTCTGTAGAGTCCCCCCCATGACCATGTCCTCCAGCCCCAGACAGCCTGCAGACCCCCAGCCTAACCCCAGGGGGAAGACCCTGAATGGCCAGAGAGGAGGATGGGAGGACCAGGGACTGGGACACAAGATGGAGGAGCTAAACAGACCCATCCTAGGCACCAAGAATACGTCCAGACCCCAGAACAACGTGTGCACGGCGCGCCCACTGAAGAGGAGTCTGGAGGAGCGGGAGAACGGGCCCCCAGAGAGGAAGATCAGAGCTGTCACTCCCATGCACTCCTCCTCTTCCTCCTCCTCCTGTACAATCAGGGACAGAGACAGGGAGGGCCACTCGGAGTGGAAGGTCTGGACCCCAGCGCTGGAGGGGGTGGTACCAGCCGACCCCCAGCCAGCCCCGGCCCACAGCCTCCACCTACACATCACCTCCTTCGTGGAAGGACACAAGTTCCCCTTCCACTCCTCCCCCCTGTTCCCCGGGGGCCTCTACCCAGAGGCCTTCATCTCTCAGATCCAGGATATGTGTGAGGGCCTGGGCCCCCACAGGCCCCTGGGGTACCACCCCCTACAGTACCTGAAGAACCAGGCCGGCCTCTCTCCTCTGGTCCCGCCCTTCGCTTTCCACTCCTTCATGATGCAAAGACAGGCGCACAGTCCCGCCCACATGTACCGGCACCCTATGGGAGCCTCGTATGGGGAACTGTTGCATCATGGTCTACACCCCATGTCTTCCATGTCTGCCCTCAACACACAGCAACACCCAGACATCAGCCCCTCACAGCTCTCCTCTGTCCACCCCAACACCAAACTATCCTAACCCTAACCCTCCCTTCAGAGCCTCACAGTTCTCCTCTGTCCACCCCAACACCAAACTATCCTAACCCTAACCCTCCCTTCAGAGCCTCACAGCTCTCCTCTGTCCACCCCAACACCAAACTATCAGAACCCTAACCCTCCCTTCAGAGCCTCACAGCTCTCCTCTGTCCACCCCAACACCAAACTATCCTAACCCTAACCCTCCCTTCAGAGCCTCACAGCTCTCCTCTGTCCACCCCAACACCAAACTATCCTAACCCTAACCCTCCCTTCAGAGCCTCACAGCTCTCCTCTGTCCACCCCAACACCAAACTATCAGAACCCTAACCCTCCCTTCAGAGCCTCACAGCTCTCCTCTGTCCACCCCAACACCAAACTGTCAGAACCCTAACCCTCCCTTCAGAGCCTCACAGCTCTCCTCTGTCCACCCCAACACCAAACTATCCTAACCCTAACCCTCCCTTCAGAGCCTCACAGCTCTCCTCTGTCCACCCCAACACCAAACTATCCTAACCCTAACCCTCCCTTCAGAGCCTCACAGCTCTCCTCTGTCCACCCCAACACCAAACTATCAGAACCCTAACCCTCCCTTCAGAGCCTCACAGCTCTCCTCTGTCCACCCCAACACCAAACTATCCTAACCCTAACCCTCCCTTCAGAGCCTCACAGCTCTCCTCTGTCCACCCCAACACCAAACTATCAGAACCCTAACCCTCCCTTCAGAGCCTCACAGCTCTCCTCTGTCCACCCCAACACCAAACTGTCAGAACCCTAACCCTCCCTTCAGAGCCTCACAGCTCTCCTCTGTCCACCCCAACACCAAACTATCCTAACCCTAACCCTCCCTTCAGAGCCTCACAGCTCTCCTCTGTCCACCCCAACACCAAACTATCCTAACCCTAACCCTCCCTTCAGAGCCTCACAGCTCTCCTCTGTCCACCCCAACACCAAACTATCAGAACCCTAACCCTCCCTTCAGAGCCTCACAGCTCTCCTCTGTCCACCCCAACACCAAACTATCCTAACCCTAACCCTCCCTTCAGAGCCTCACAGCTCTCCTCTGTCCACCCCAACACCAAACTATCCTAACCCTAACCCTCCCTTCAGAGCCTCACAGCTCTCCTCTGTCCACCTCAACACCAAACTATCCTAACCCTAACCCTCCCTTCAGAGCCTCACAGCTCTCCTCTGTCCACCCCAACACCAAACTATCATAAACCTAACCCTCCCTTCAGAGCCTCACAGCTCTCCTCTGTCCACCCCAACACCAAACTATCAGAACCCTAACCCTCCCTTCAGAGCCTCACAGCTCTCTTCTGTCCACCCCAACACCAAACTATCCTAACTCAACCATTTCCTACAGACAAGTCGGAAGTTTACATACACCTTAGCCAAATACATTTAAACTCAGTTTTTCACAATTATTAGCTGCAACACGTTTAATCCTAGTAAAAATTCCCTGTCTTAGGTCAGTTAGAATCACCCCTTTATTTTAAGAATGTGAAATGTCAGAATAGTAGAATAATAGTAGTCAGAATTATAGTAGAGATAATTATTTATTTAACCTTTTTATTCTTTCATCACATTCACAGTGGGTCAGAAGTATACATACACTCAATTAGTATTTGGTAGCATTGCCTTTAAATTGTTTAAACTTGGGTCAAACGTTTCGGGTAGCCTTCCACATGCTTCCCACAAAAAGTTGGGTGAATTTTGGCCCATTCCTCCTAACAGAGCTGGTGTAACTGAGTCAAGTTTGTAGGTCTCCTTGCTCGCACCCACTTTTTCAGTTCTGCCCACAACATTTCTATTCAGGGCTTTATGATGGCCGCTCCAATATGTTGACTTTGTTTTCCTTAAGCCATTTTGCCAAAACTTTGTAAGTATGTTTGGGGTCATTGTTCATTTGGAAGACCCATTTGCGACCAAGCTTTAACATCCTGACTGATGTCTTAAGATGTTGCTTCAATATATCCACATAATTTTCCATCCTCGTGATTTCATCTATTTTGTGAAGTGCACCAGTCCCTCCTGCAGCAAAACACCCCCACAACATGATGCTGCTTCACGGTTGGGATGGTGTTCTTTGGCTTGCAAATCTCCCCCTTTTTCCTCCAAACACAACGATGGTCATTATGGCCAAACAGTTCTATTTTTGTTTCATCAGACCAGAGGACATTTCTCCAAAAAGTACGATATTTGTCCCCATGTGCAGTTGCAAACCGTAGTCGGGATTTTTTTATGGCGGTTTTGGAGCAGTGGCTTCTTCCTTCTTCCTTATGTCGATATAGGATTTGTTTTATTGTGGATATAGATACTTTTGCACCTGTTTCCTCCAGCATCTTCACAAGGTCCTTTGCTGTTGATCTGGGATTGATTTGTACTTTTCGCACCAAAGTACATTCATCTCTAGGAGACAGAACGCGTCTCCTTCCTGAGCGGTATGACGGCTGTGTGGTCCCATGGTGTTTATACTTGCACACTATTGTTTGTACAGATGAACGTGGTACCTTCAGGTGTTTGGAAATTTCTCCCAAGGATGAACCAGACTTGTGGAGGTCTACAATTTTTTTTCTGAGGTCTTGGCTGATTTCTCTTGATCTTCCCATGATGTCAAGCGAAGAGGCACTGAGTTTGAAGGTAGGCGGCCTTGAAACACATCCACAGGTACACCTCCAATTGACTCAAATGACGTCAGAAGCTTCTAAAGCCATGACATCATTTTCTGGAATTTTCCAAGTTGTTTAAAGACACAGTCAACTTAGTGTATGGAAACTTCTGACCCACTGGAATTGTGATACAGTGAATTATAAATGAAATAATCTGTCTGTTAACAATTGTTGGAAAAATGACTTGTGTTATGCACAAAGTAGATGTCCTAACCGACTTGCCAAAACTATAGTTTGTTAAACAAGAAATGTGTGGAGTGGTTGAGAAACGAGTTTTAATGACTACAACCTAAGTGTATGTAAACTTCCGACTTCAACTGTGTTCCTACAAACTATCCTAACTCAACCATTCCCTACTGACACAGGTATCCCAGCTGATGCAATTAGATAACAGATACCAAGATATGGTTTACTCCCTAGTGTTTCTTAGACCTGGGAACCATCTAAATATTTTTCCAAGTTTACCATTTGCACATATTTCTGAAAATGGGCCAACTGGGTTAACTGGGCCAACTGGGATAACTGGGTTAACTGGGGCCAACTGGGATAACTGGGCCAACTGGGATAACTGTGTCTTGGCCAATGCAGTGTGGAATGTGTTAAAAAGATGACAGAGGTGCTTGTTATTATTAGCTGCAACACTTTGTGTTATATTCACTGGCTACTGTAACTGTTGACTGGGTGTTGGAGAGGACGGGGAGAGGAGGAGGAGGGGGAGGGAGAGAGGAGGAGGGGGAGGAAGAGGAGGGGGAGAGGAGGAGGGGGAGGGAGAGGAGGGAGAGGAGGGAGAGAGGAGGAGGAGGCGGGACAGGAGGAGGAGGGGGAGGAAGAGGAGGGGGATTGGAGGCGGGAGAGGAGGGGGAGGAAGAGGAGGGAGAGAGGAGGAGGAGGGGGAGGAAGAGGAGGAAGAGGAGGGAGAGAGGAGGAGGAGGCGGGAGAGGAGGAGGAGGGAGAGGAGGGGGAGAGGAGGGAGAGGAGGAGGAGGAGGGAGAGGAGGAAGAGGAGGAGGAGGAGGAGGAGGAGGAGGAGGAGGAGGAAAAAAAGTGGAGGAGCAAGAGGAGGAGGAGGAGGAAGAGGGTTGAGGAGGAGGATATGGTGCAATATCAAGGACTACTTTCAGAGTCAGAAACTGACTTTATTTTCTGCAGATATTTAATTGTGATCTTTGTAAACTCAGAGGAAATATTTCAGGAGCTTGGCCACAGTTATTAAAGACTCAGCCGGAACACATTAAGACTTGAGGAGCACTTAGTTAAGCACACAAACCAAGTCCTTACTGATTGGTTCTTACTGACTGGTCCTTACTGACTGGCTCAACCAGAGGACGCCTTGTACTCTCAATCTGTTGGACATTTTAATGAAGACTGCGAAGACGACAATCATCTGAAACTGTTTTTCTGAAACTATGCAAAACATTTTGAAAAAATGTTGCCAGCATAAAAGGTTGGGTTTGAAAAAAACGGAGGACGATATTCAATCAAAACCTGTAACTGGATTTCCGTACATCAAAAACAAAAAGGAATCCATAAATCAAACAATCCAATCCAAGATTTCAATAAACCCATGAAACAAAATGAAAATGTTTTAGACTTTCCTTGATAAATGTGGTGACCAGTTTTGATTGAATAGTTCCCTAGCAACACAATCTCACCATGGGTAGTCCATATTTCAGATGTGTGTTGGGAATGAAAAGAAAATGTTTGGGGTAATATGGATTGTATATTTGCTCCAACAGTGTTTGGAGAAACACTCAAGGTTGCTATGTAACGTTTCTTAAATGAGTAATAAACTATTTTATAACATAACAAAAGGCTACACAGTCTTTTATTCAAATAAAATAATTCATGTGATCACATTTTTATTTCCACATTTAGCCGTGACTAGAACACTTATTCTACACCCCAAATGGCTTCCTGTTCCCTATAGTGCCTTCAGAAGTACTGACTTATTCCACATTTAGCCGTGACTAGAACTCAGGACTCACTAAACGGAGAACATCCCTGGTCATCCCTACTGCCTCTGATCTGGAGGACTCACTAAACAGAGAACATCCCTGGTCATCCCTACTGCCTCTGGTCTGGAGGACTCACTAAACAGAGAACATCCCTGGTCATCCCTACTGCCTCTGATCTGGAGGACTCACTAAACAGAGAACATCCCTGGTCATCCCTACTGCCTCTGATCTGGAGGACTCACTAAACAGAGAACATCCCTGGTCATCCCTACTGCCTCTGATCTGGAGGACTCACTAAACAGAGAACATCCCTGGTCATCCCTACTGCCTCTGATCTGGAGGACTCACTAAACAGAGAACATCCCTGGTCATCCCTACTGCCTCTGATCTGGAGGACTCACTAAACAGAGAACATCCCTGGTCATCCCTACTGCCTCTGATCTGGAGGACTCACTAAACAGAGAACATCCCTGGTCATCCCTACTGCCTCTGATCTGGAGGACTCACTAAACAGAGAACATCCCTGGTCATCCCTACTGCCTCTGGTCTGGAGGACTCACTAAACAGAGAACATCCCTGGTCATCCCTACTGCCTCTGATCTGGTGGACTCACTAAACAGAGAACGTCCCTGGTCATCCCTACTGCCTCTGGTCTGGAGGACTCACTAAACACATGCTTTGTTTATAAATTATGTCTGAGTTGGATCATGCTCCTGGCTGTCCATAAATAAATAAAAAACTAGAAAATGCCATCTGGTTTGCTTAATTTTAGGAATTTGAAATTATTTATACTTGTACATTTACTTTTGAAACTTAAGTATTTTTCAAACCAAATACTTTTAGACTTTTACTCAAGTAGTATTTCACTGGGTGACTTCCACTTTTACTTGAGTCATTTTCTAGTAAGGTATCTTTACTTTTACTCAAGTATGACAATTTGGTTCTTTTTCCACCACTGAGGAGGTGGAGCCTCCTACTGGCTGGTCTCTAATAGGAAACTGAAGAGGTGGAGCCTCCTACTGGCTGGTCTCTATAGGACACTGAGGAGGTGGAGTCTCCTACTGGCTGGTCTCTATAGGACACTGAGGAGGTGGAGTCTCCTACTGGCTGGTCTCTATAGGACACTGAGGAGGTGGAGCCTCCTACTCCTCTGTCCACCCCAACACCAAACTATCCTAACCCTAACCCTCCCTTCAGAGCCTCACAGCTCTCCTCTGTCCACCCCAACACCAAACTATCCTAACCCTAACCCTCCCTTCAGAGCCTCACAGCTCTCCTCTGTCCACCTCAACACCAAACTATCCTAACCCTAACCCTCCCTTCAGAGCCTCACAGCTCTCCTCTGTCCACCCCAACACCAAACTATCATAAACCTAACCCTCCCTTCAGAGCCTCACAGCTCTCCTCTGTCCACCCCAACACCAAACTATCAGAACCCTAACCCTCCCTTCAGAGCCTCACAGCTCTCTTCTGTCCACCCCAACACCAAACTATCCTAACTCAACCATTTCCTACAGACAAGTCGGAAGTTTACATACACCTTAGCCAAATACATTTAAACTCAGTTTTTCACAATTATTAGCTGCAACACGTTTAATCCTAGTAAAAATTCCCTGTCTTAGGTCAGTTAGAATCACCCCTTTATTTTAAGAATGTGAAATGTCAGAATAGTAGAATAATAGTAGTCAGAATTATAGTAGAGATAATTATTTATTTAACCTTTTTATTCTTTCATCACATTCACAGTGGGTCAGAAGTATACATACACTCAATTAGTATTTGGTAGCATTGCCTTTAAATTGTTTAAACTTGGGTCAAACGTTTCGGGTAGCCTTCCACATGCTTCCCACAAAAAGTTGGGTGAATTTTGGCCCATTCCTCCTAACAGAGCTGGTGTAACTGAGTCAAGTTTGTAGGTCTCCTTGCTCGCACCCACTTTTTCAGTTCTGCCCACAACATTTCTATTCAGGGCTTTATGATGGCCGCTCCAATATGTTGACTTTGTTTTCCTTAAGCCATTTTGCCAAAACTTTGTAAGTATGTTTGGGGTCATTGTTCATTTGGAAGACCCATTTGCGACCAAGCTTTAACATCCTGACTGATGTCTTAAGATGTTGCTTCAATATATCCACATAATTTTCCATCCTCGTGATTTCATCTATTTTGTGAAGTGCACCAGTCCCTCCTGCAGCAAAACACCCCCACAACATGATGCTGCTTCACGGTTGGGATGGTGTTCTTTGGCTTGCAAATCTCCCCCTTTTTCCTCCAAACACAACGATGGTCATTATGGCCAAACAGTTCTATTTTTGTTTCATCAGACCAGAGGACATTTCTCCAAAAAGTACGATATTTGTCCCCATGTGCAGTTGCAAACCGTAGTCGGGATTTTTTTATGGCGGTTTTGGAGCAGTGGCTTCTTCCTTCTTCCTTATGTCGATATAGGATTTGTTTTATTGTGGATATAGATACTTTTGCACCTGTTTCCTCCAGCATCTTCACAAGGTCCTTTGCTGTTGATCTGGGATTGATTTGTACTTTTCGCACCAAAGTACATTCATCTCTAGGAGACAGAACGCGTCTCCTTCCTGAGCGGTATGACGGCTGTGTGGTCCCATGGTGTTTATACTTGCACACTATTGTTTGTACAGATGAACGTGGTACCTTCAGGTGTTTGGAAATTTCTCCCAAGGATGAACCAGACTTGTGGAGGTCTACAATTTTTTTTCTGAGGTCTTGGCTGATTTCTCTTGATCTTCCCATGATGTCAAGCGAAGAGGCACTGAGTTTGAAGGTAGGCGGCCTTGAAACACATCCACAGGTACACCTCCAATTGACTCAAATGACGTCAGAAGCTTCTAAAGCCATGACATCATTTTCTGGAATTTTCCAAGTTGTTTAAAGACACAGTCAACTTAGTGTATGGAAACTTCTGACCCACTGGAATTGTGATACAGTGAATTATAAATGAAATAATCTGTCTGTTAACAATTGTTGGAAAAATGACTTGTGTTATGCACAAAGTAGATGTCCTAACCGACTTGCCAAAACTATAGTTTGTTAAACAAGAAATGTGTGGAGTGGTTGAGAAACGAGTTTTAATGACTACAACCTAAGTGTATGTAAACTTCCGACTTCAACTGTGTTCCTACAAACTATCCTAACTCAACCATTCCCTACTGACACAGGTATCCCAGCTGATGCAATTAGATAACAGATACCAAGATATGGTTTACTCCCTAGTGTTTCTTAGACCTGGGAACCATCTAAATATTTTTCCAAGTTTACCATTTGCACATATTTCTGAAAATGGGCCAACTGGGTTAACTGGGCCAACTGGGATAACTGGGTTAACTGGGGCCAACTGGGATAACTGGGCCAACTGGGATAACTGTGTCTTGGCCAATGCAGTGTGGAATGTGTTAAAAAGATGACAGAGGTGCTTGTTATTATTAGCTGCAACACTTTGTGTTATATTCACTGGCTACTGTAACTGTTGACTGGGTGTTGGAGAGGACGGGGAGAGGAGGAGGAGGGGGAGGGAGAGAGGAGGAGGGGGAGGAAGAGGAGGGGGAGAGGAGGAGGGGGAGGGAGAGGAGGGAGAGGAGGGAGAGAGGAGGAGGAGGCGGGACAGGAGGAGGAGGGGGAGGAAGAGGAGGGGGATTGGAGGCGGGAGAGGAGGGGGAGGAAGAGGAGGGAGAGAGGAGGAGGAGGGGGAGGAAGAGGAGGAAGAGGAGGGAGAGAGGAGGAGGAGGCGGGAGAGGAGGAGGAGGGAGAGGAGGGGGAGAGGAGGGAGAGGAGGAGGAGGAGGGAGAGGAGGAAGAGGAGGAGGAGGAGGAGGAGGAGGAGGAGGAGGAGGAAAAAAAGTGGAGGAGCAAGAGGAGGAGGAGGAGGAAGAGGGTTGAGGAGGAGGATATGGTGCAATATCAAGGACTACTTTCAGAGTCAGAAACTGACTTTATTTTCTGCAGATATTTAATTGTGATCTTTGTAAACTCAGAGGAAATATTTCAGGAGCTTGGCCACAGTTATTAAAGACTCAGCCGGAACACATTAAGACTTGAGGAGCACTTAGTTAAGCACACAAACCAAGTCCTTACTGATTGGTTCTTACTGACTGGTCCTTACTGACTGGCTCAACCAGAGGACGCCTTGTACTCTCAATCTGTTGGACATTTTAATGAAGACTGCGAAGACGACAATCATCTGAAACTGTTTTTCTGAAACTATGCAAAACATTTTGAAAAAATGTTGCCAGCATAAAAGGTTGGGTTTGAAAAAAACGGAGGACGATATTCAATCAAAACCTGTAACTGGATTTCCGTACATCAAAAACAAAAAGGAATCCATAAATCAAACAATCCAATCCAAGATTTCAATAAACCCATGAAACAAAATGAAAATGTTTTAGACTTTCCTTGATAAATGTGGTGACCAGTTTTGATTGAATAGTTCCCTAGCAACACAATCTCACCATGGGTAGTCCATATTTCAGATGTGTGTTGGGAATGAAAAGAAAATGTTTGGGGTAATATGGATTGTATATTTGCTCCAACAGTGTTTGGAGAAACACTCAAGGTTGCTATGTAACGTTTCTTAAATGAGTAATAAACTATTTTATAACATAACAAAAGGCTACACAGTCTTTTATTCAAATAAAATAATTCATGTGATCACATTTTTATTTCCACATTTAGCCGTGACTAGAACACTTATTCTACACCCCAAATGGCTTCCTGTTCCCTATAGTGCCTTCAGAAGTACTGACTTATTCCACATTTAGCCGTGACTAGAACTCAGGACTCACTAAACGGAGAACATCCCTGGTCATCCCTACTGCCTCTGATCTGGAGGACTCACTAAACAGAGAACATCCCTGGTCATCCCTACTGCCTCTGGTCTGGAGGACTCACTAAACAGAGAACATCCCTGGTCATCCCTACTGCCTCTGATCTGGAGGACTCACTAAACAGAGAACATCCCTGGTCATCCCTACTGCCTCTGATCTGGAGGACTCACTAAACAGAGAACATCCCTGGTCATCCCTACTGCCTCTGATCTGGAGGACTCACTAAACAGAGAACATCCCTGGTCATCCCTACTGCCTCTGATCTGGAGGACTCACTAAACAGAGAACATCCCTGGTCATCCCTACTGCCTCTGATCTGGAGGACTCACTAAACAGAGAACATCCCTGGTCATCCCTACTGCCTCTGATCTGGAGGACTCACTAAACAGAGAACATCCCTGGTCATCCCTACTGCCTCTGATCTGGAGGACTCACTAAACAGAGAACATCCCTGGTCATCCCTACTGCCTCTGGTCTGGAGGACTCACTAAACAGAGAACATCCCTGGTCATCCCTACTGCCTCTGATCTGGTGGACTCACTAAACAGAGAACGTCCCTGGTCATCCCTACTGCCTCTGGTCTGGAGGACTCACTAAACACATGCTTTGTTTATAAATTATGTCTGAGTTGGATCATGCTCCTGGCTGTCCATAAATAAATAAAAAACTAGAAAATGCCATCTGGTTTGCTTAATTTTAGGAATTTGAAATTATTTATACTTGTACATTTACTTTTGAAACTTAAGTATTTTTCAAACCAAATACTTTTAGACTTTTACTCAAGTAGTATTTCACTGGGTGACTTCCACTTTTACTTGAGTCATTTTCTAGTAAGGTATCTTTACTTTTACTCAAGTATGACAATTTGGTTCTTTTTCCACCACTGAGGAGGTGGAGCCTCCTACTGGCTGGTCTCTAATAGGAAACTGAAGAGGTGGAGCCTCCTACTGGCTGGTCTCTATAGGACACTGAGGAGGTGGAGTCTCCTACTGGCTGGTCTCTATAGGACACTGAGGAGGTGGAGTCTCCTACTGGCTGGTCTCTATAGGACACTGAGGAGGTGGAGCCTCCTACTGGCTGGTCTCTAATAGGACACTGAGTAGGTGGAGCCTCCTACTGGCTGGTCTCTAGTAGGACACTGAGGAGGTGGAGCCTCCTACTGGCTGGTGTCTATAGGACACTGAGGAGGTGGAGTCTCCTACTGGCTGGTCTCTAGTAGGACACTCAGGACAGACAGCAGAGAGCTAGAGTAGGGCTCCCCTTGGAGGCTCAGTCTGGTCACTACCAGTATAGTTACTCTTCCAGTCCTGACAGTGATAACTGGAAAACAAAGCCTTTGGCTGGGACTGGACAGGAGAGGAGAGGAGAGGAGAGGAGAGGAGAGGAGAGGAGAGGAGAGGAGAGGAGAGGAAAGGAGCGGAGAGGAGAGGAGAGGAGAGGAGAGGAGAGGAGAGGAGAGGAGAGGAGAGGAGAGGAAAGGAGCGGAGAGGAGCGGAGAGGAGAGGAGAGGAGAGGAGAGGAGAGGAGAGGAGAGGAGAGGCAAGGAGCGGAGAGGGGATATTTTTAGTCTCTCTGTGAAGTCATTCATTAAACAGAGATGATTGGATCAACATGTTGTCAGGGGAGAGGCTGGAATGTATTCTATCATGATTAAACCTCATGTACTGTAATGCACTGTCAGCTATGGAGTCTCACTGTCAGCTACGTAGTCTCACTGTCAGCTACGTAGTCTCACTGTCAACTACAGTCTCACTGTCAGCTATGGAGTCTCACTGTCAACTATGGAGTCTCACTGTCAGCTATGGAGTCTCACTGTCAGCTACGTAGTCTCACTGTCAACTACAGAGTCTCACTGTCAGCTATGGAGTCTCACTGTCAGCTACAGAGTCTCACTGTCAGCTATGTGGACTCACTGTCAGCTATATGGACCAACAGTCAGCTATGTGGACTCACAGTCAGCTATGGAGTCTCACTGTCAGCTACGTAGTCTCACTGTCAACTACAGAGTCTCACTGTCAGCTATGTGGACTCACTGTCAGCTATGTGGACCAACAGTCAGCTATGTGGACTCACAGTCAGCTATGGAGTCTCACTGTCAGCTATGGAGTCTCACTGTCAGCTATGGAGTCTCACTGTCAGCTATGGAGTCTCACTGTAAGCTACAGAGTCTCACTGTCAACTATGGAGTCTCACTGTCAGCTACGTTGTCTCACTGTAAGCTACATAGTCTCACTGTCAGCTATGGAGTCTCACTGTCAGCTACATTGTCTCACTGTCAGCTAGGTTGTCTCACTGTAAGCTACAGAGTCTCACTGTCAACTATGGATTCTCACTGGCAGCTATGGAGTCCCACTGTCAGCTACGTAGTCTCACTGTCAACTACAGAGTCTCACTGTCAGCTATGTGGACTCACTGTCAGCTATGTGGACCAACAGTCAGCTATGTGGACTCACAGTCAGCTATGGAGTCTCACTGTCAGCTATGGAGTCTCACTGTCAGCTATGGAGTCTCACTGTCAGCTATGTGGACTCACTGTAAGCTACAGAGTCTCACTGTCAGCTATGGAGTCTCACTGTCAGCTACGTTGTCTCACTGTAAGCTACATAGTCTCACTGTCAGCTATGGAGTCTCACTGTCAGCTACATTGTCTCACTGTCAGCTAGGTTGTCTCACTGTAAGCTACAGAGTCTCACTGTCAACTATGGATTCTCACTGGCAGCTATGGAGTCCCACTGTCAGCTACGTAGTCTCACTGTCAACTACAGAGTCTCACTGTCAGCTATGTGGACCCACTGTCAGCTATGTGGACCAACAGTCAGCTATGTGGACTCACAGTCAGCTATGGAGTCTCACTGTCAGCTATGGAGTCTCACTGTCAGCTATGGAGTCTCACTGTCAGCTATGGAGTCTCACTGTCAGCTATGTGGACCAACAGTCAGCTATGTGGACTCACAGTCAGCTATGGAGTCTCACTGTCAGCTATGTGGACTCACTGTAAGCTACAGAGTCTCACTGTCAGCTATGGAGTCTCACTGTCAGCTACGTTGTCTCACTGTAAGCTACAGAGTCTCACTGTCAGCTATGGAGTCTCACTGTCAGCTACGTTGTCTCACTGTAAGCTACATAGTCTCACTGTCAGCTATGGAGTCTCACTGTCAGCTACATTGTCTCACTGTCAGCTAGGTTGTCTCACTGTAAGCTACAGAGTCTCACTGTCAACTATGGATTCTCACTGGCAGCTATGGAGTCCCACTGTCAGCTACGTAGTCTCACTGTCAACTACAGAGTCTCACTGTCAGCTATGTGGACTCACTGTCAGCTATGTGGACCAACAGTCAGCTATGTGGACTCACAGTCAGCTATGGAGTCTCACTGTCAGCTATGGAGTCTCACTGTCAGCTATGGAGTCTCACTGTCAGCTATGTGGACTCACTGTAAGCTACAGAGTCTCACTGTCAGCTATGGAGTCTCACTGTCAGCTACGTTGTCTCACTGTAAGCTACAGAGTCTCACTGTCAGCTACGCTGTCTCACTGTCAGCTACGTTGTCTCACTGTAAGCTACAGAGTCTCACTGTCAACTATGGAGTCTCACTGTCAGCTACGTTGTCTCACTGTCAGCTACAGAGTCTCACTGTCAGCTACGTAGTTTCACTGTAACAATACAGCCTGCTGATCATAGTGTACTGTCACCATACAGCCTGCAGATCATACTGTACCATAACAATACAGCCCGCTGATCATAGTGTACTGTAACAATACAGCCTGCTGATCATATTGTACTGTAACAATACAGCCTGCTGATCATAGTGTACTGTAACAATACAGCCTGCTGATCATAGTGTAACAATACAGCCTGCTGATCATATTGTACTGTCACAATACAGCCTGCTGATCATAGTGTAACAATACAGCCTGCTGATCATAGTGTAACAATACAGCCTGCTGATCATAGTGTACTGTAACAATACAGCCTGCAGATCATACTGTACCATAACAATACAGCCCGCTGATCATAGTGTACTGTAACAATACAGCCTGCTGATCATAGTGTACTTAAACAATACAGCCTGCTGATCATAGTGTACTGTAACAATACAGCCTGCTGATCATAGTGTACAATACAGCCTGATGATCATAGTGTACTGTAACAATACAGCCTGCTGACCATAGTGTACTGTAACAATACAGCCTGCTGATCATAGTGTACAATACAGCCTGATGATCATAGTGTACTGTAACAATACAGCCTGCTGATAATGGTGTACTGTAACAATACAGCCTGCTGATAATGGTGTACTGTAACAATACAGCCTGCTGATCATAGTGTACTATAACAATACAGCCTGCTGATCATAGTGTACTATAACAATACAGCCTGCTGATCATAGTGTACTGTAACAATACAGCCTGCTGATCATAGTGTACTATACAGCCTGCTTATCATAGTGTACTGTAACAATACAGCCTGCTGATAATGGTGTACTGTAACAATACAGCCTGCTGATAATGGTGTACTGTAACAATACAGCCTGCTGATCATATTGTACTGTAACAATACAGCCTGCTGATCATAGTGTACTATAACAATACAGCCTGCTGATCATAGTGTACAATACAGCCTGCTGATCATAGTGTACTGTAACAATACAGCCTGCTGATCATAGTGTACAACACAGCCTGCTGATCATAGTTGTGTTTTATATGGGTCTCATGGTGCCAGAATATTATTTCATGGACCTGTGAGACACCATCTGTACTGTCTGTGTCTTTCATGTTAGCCTGGTGGTAGAAACCGTCTGTACTGTCTCTGTGTGTTTCATGTTAGCCTGGTGGTAGAAACCGTCTGTACTGTCTCTGTGTGTTTCATGTTACCTGGTGGTAGAAACTGTCTGTACTGTCTGTGTGTTTCATGTTAGCCTGGTGGTAGAAACCGTCTGTACTGTCTGTGTGTCTTTCATGTTAGCCTGGTGGTAGAAACCGTCTGTACTGTCTGTGTGTTTCATGTTAGCCTGGTGGTAGAAACCGTCTGTACTGTCTGTGTGTCTTTCATGTTAGCCTGGTGGTAGAAACCGTCTGTACAGTCTGTGTGTTTCATGTTAGCCTGGTGGTAGAAACTGTCTGTACTGTCTGTGTGTCTTTCATGATAGCCTGGTGGTAGAAACCGTCTGTACTGTCTGTGTGTTTCATGTTAGCCTGGTGGTAGAAACTGTCTGTACTGTCTGTGTGTTTCATGTTAGCCTGGTGGTAGAAACTGTCTGTACTGTCTGTGTGTCTTTCATGTTAGCCTGGTGGTAGAAACCGTCTGTACTGTCTGTGTGTTTCATGTTAGCCTGGTGGTAGAAACTGTCTGTACTGTCTGTGTGTTTCATGTTAGCCTGGTGGTAGAAACTGTCTGTATTGTCTGTATGTTTCATGTTAGCCTGGTGGTAGAAACCGTCTGTACTGTCTGTGTGTCTTTCCTGTCAGCCTGGTGGTAGAAACCGTCTGTACTGTCTGTGTGTTTCATGTTAGCCTGGTGGTAGAAACCGTCTGTACTGTCTGTGTGTCTTTCATGTTAGCCTGGTGGTAGAAACCGTCTGTACTGTCTGTGTGTTTCATGTTAGCCTGGTGGTAGAAACCGTCTGTACTGTCTGTGTGTTTCATGTTAGCCTGGTGGTAGAAACCGTCTGTACAGTCTGTGTGTGTTTCATGTTAGCCTGGTGGTAGAAACCGTCTGTACTGTCTGTGTGTTTCATGTTAGCCTGGTGGGAGAAACCGTCTGTACTGTCTGTGTTTCATGTTAGCCTGGTGGTAGAAACCATCTGTACTGTCTGTGTTTCATGTTAGCCTGGTGGTAGAAACTGTCTGTACTATCTGTGTGTTGCATGTTAGCCTGGTGGGAGAAAACGTCTGTACTGTCTCTAGGTGTTTCATGTTAGCCTGGTGGTAGAAACCGTCTGTACTGTCTGTGTGTTGCATGTTAGCCTGGTGGGAGAAAACGTCTGTACTGTCTCTAGGTGTTTCATGTTAGCCTGGTGGTAGAAACCGTCTGTACTGTCTGTGTGTTTCATGTTAGCCTGGTGGTAGAAACCGTCTGTACTGTCTGTGTGTCTTTCATGTTAGCCTGGTGGTAGAAACCGTCTGTACAGTCTGTGTGTTTCATGTTAGCCTGGTGGTAGAAACTGTCTGTACTGTCTGTGTGTCTTTCATGATAGCCTGGTGGTAGAAACCGTCTGTACTGTCTGTGTGTTTCATGTTAGCCTGGTGGTAGAAACTGTCTGTACTGTCTGTGTGTTTCATGTTAGCCTGGTGGTAGAAACTGTCTGTACTGTCTGTGTGTCTTTCATGTTAGCCTGGTGGTAGAAACCGTCTGTACTGTCTGTGTGTTTCATGTTAGCCTGGTGGTAGAAACTGTCTGTACTGTCTGTGTGTTTCATGTTAGCCTGGTGGTAGAAACTGTCTGTATTGTCTGTATGTTTCATGTTAGCCTGGTGGTAGAAACCGTCTGTACTGTCTGTGTGTCTTTCCTGTCAGCCTGGTGGTAGAAACCGTCTGTACTGTCTGTGTGTTTCATGTTAGCCTGGTGGTAGAAACCGTCTGTACTGTCTGTGTGTCTTTCATGTTAGCCTGGTGGTAGAAACCGTCTGTACTGTCTGTGTGTTTCATGTTAGCCTGGTGGTAGAAACCGTCTGTACTGTCTGTGTGTTTCATGTTAGCCTGGTGGTAGAAACCGTCTGTACAGTCTGTGTGTGTTTCATGTTAGCCTGGTGGTAGAAACCGTCTGTACTGTCTGTGTGTTTCATGTTAGCCTGGTGGGAGAAACCGTCTGTACTGTCTGTGTTTCATGTTAGCCTGGTGGTAGAAACCATCTGTACTGTCTGTGTTTCATGTTAGCCTGGTGGTAGAAACTGTCTGTACTATCTGTGTGTTGCATGTTAGCCTGGTGGGAGAAAACGTCTGTACTGTCTCTAGGTGTTTCATGTTAGCCTGGTGGTAGAAACCGTCTGTACTGTCTGTGTGTTGCATGTTAGCCTGGTGGGAGAAAACGTCTGTACTGTCTCTAGGTGTTTCATGTTAGCCTGGTGGTAGAAACCGTCTGTACTGTCTGTGTGTTTCATATTAGCCTGGTGGTAGAAACCGTCTGTACTGTCTGTGTGTCTTTCCTGTCAGCCTGGTGGTAGAAACCGTCTGTACTGTCTGTGTGTTTCATGTTAGCCTGGTGGTAGAAACCGTCTGTACTGTCTGTGTCTTTTTCATGTTAGCCTGGTGGTAGAAACCGTCTGTACTGTCTGTGTGTTTCATGTTAGCCTGGTGGTAGAAACCGTCTGTACTGTCTGTGTGTCTTTCATGTTAGCCTGGTGGTAGAAACCGTCTGTACTGTCTGTGTGTTTCATGTTAGCCTGGTGGTAGAAACCGTCTGTACAGTCTGTGTGTCTTTCATGTTAGCCTGGTGGTAGAAACCGTCTGTACTGTCTGTGTGTTTCATGTTAGCCTGGTGGTAGAAACTGTCTGTACTGTCTGTGTGTCTTTCATGTTAGCCTGGTGGTAGAAACCGTCTGTACTGTCTCTGTGTGTTTCATGTTAGCCTGGTGGTAGAAACTGTCTGTACTGTCTGTCTTTCATGTTAGCCTGGTGGTAGAAACTGTCTGTACTGTCTGGGTGTCTTTCATGTTAGCCTGGTGGTAGAAACCGTCTGTACTGTCTGTGTGTTTCATGTTAGCCTGGTGGTAGAAACCGTCTGTACTGTCTGTGTGTTTCATGTTAGCCTGGTGGTAGAAACCGTCTGTACTGTCTGTGTGTTTCATGTTAGCCTGGTGGTAGAAACTGTCTGTACTGTCTGTGTCTTTCATGTTAGCCTGGTGGTAGAAACCGTCTGTACTGTCTGTGTGTTTCATGTTAGCCTGGTGGGAGAGTCAGACATTTCTGGGATCATTTCACCTGTTTGTTGAATTGCCCATCCATTCTCTCTCTCTCTGTGTGTGTGTGTGTGTGTGTGTGTGTGTGTGTGTGTGTGTGTGTGTGTGTGTGTGTGTGTGTGTGTGTGTGTGTGTGTGTGTGTACTACAATGATACACTGTACTTCTTTACTACAGAGGACGGGAAGAAAGAGAATTGATGATGTCAAGGTACAGTACATCACAGTCTCTCTCTCTCTCCCTCCCCCCTCTTTCTTTCTCTCTCCCTCCCCTCTTTCTCTCTCTCCCTCCCCTCTTTCTCTCTCTCCCTCCCCCTCTCCCTTTCGCCTCCTCTCTCTCTCTCCCTCCCTCTTTTTATCTCTCCCCTCTCTCCCTCTCTCTTTCTCTTTCTCTCTCTCAAAGCTGTGGACTTCTCAAGGAGGAGGGTCATTTTCAAAGCTGTAATTTGTGAGATGTCAGTCCGGTCCATTCCGGTAGAGAGTGGTCGCTCTGTCACATCTGTGATCATGCGTTGTGAGTGATGTGACAGAGCCGTGGAGTGTGAAACAGACTCTTGTCTCCTTCTAGCCTCAACAGAAACCATTGAGCCGGTCTGGCTGGTAAAGCCCAGACTTAATAACAGCATTTGTATGTTGTACTCTTTCATATAGTGAAGGTCTGGCAACACATCACAGAGCTCTTCTCCAGCCAAACATCTGAGACTCTTTTCTCTCTCTGTCCTCAGCCTTCAGCTGACTTCTTACAAACCCCTCTTGATGCTCCAGCCCCCTCCTCTTCTCTCCTCCTCCCCTCCTCTTCTCTCCTTCTCCCCTTTCTTCTCTCCTTCTCCCCTTTCTTCCCTCCTCCTCCCCTCCTCTTCCCTCCTCCTCCCCTCTCTTCCCTCCTCCTCCCCTTCTCTTCTCTCCTTCTCCCCTTTCTTCCCTCCTCCTCCCCTCTCTCCCTTTCCCGCAATACATTCTCTCATTGTTAATTGTTTCCACGGAAGTTATTACAATTCAGAATATTCCAAAAGAGAGCGGCTGGCCGGCTGTGGAATGTGAGACGTGTGGGAAAGTTCTTGCTCAGAGAGTCTGTTGAGTCGTCTACAGGAAGCTGCTCTGTAACCCAACATCACAGAGCAGGTAAATCACTATGTTGAGTCGTCTACAGGAAGCTGCTCTGTAACCCAACATCACAGAGCAGGTAAATCACTATGTTGAGTCTATAACCCAACATCACAGAGCAGGTAAATCACTATGTTGAGTCGTCTACAGGAAGCTGCTCTGTAACCCAACATCACAG
The DNA here is from genome assembly GCF_045791955.1 of Oncorhynchus clarkii lewisi. NCBI lineage: Eukaryota > Metazoa > Chordata > Actinopteri > Salmoniformes > Salmonidae > Oncorhynchus > Oncorhynchus clarkii. The sequence continues at coordinate 91,184,173 of NC_092147.1, read as the reverse complement.
AGCAGGTAAATCACTATGTTGAGTCGTCTACAGGAAGCTGCTCTGTAACCCAACATCACAGAGCAGGTAAATCACTATGTTGAGTCGATAACCCAACATCACAGAGCAGGTAAATCACTATGTTGAGTCGTCTACAGGAAGCTGCTCTGTAACCCAACATCATAGAGCAGGTAAATCACTATGTTGAGTCGATAACCCAACATCACAGAGCAGGTAAATCACTATGTTGAGTCTTCTACAGCAGGGACTTTTTTGAGTCTGGAAAATTAATCCAGCCTGGTCTCCTAGACTAGATGTAACATAGTTCATATAAATCAGGGACACTCACATGAGTATGATATGTTCTGTTTGGTGTGGTTACCTCAGACAGAAGGTTACTGAAGACAGAATCTAAAGTAGGGTGGTTGGTCGAGGTGGATGGGTGGGGGCGTATAACGTCTAGCAGTTTGTCTCGTGTTTTGAAGTCTCACCACTTTAGCATTTTAGCTAATTTGCTACTTAGCATGTAGCATGGCCGGACTAATCAAGTCTCACCGCTTTAGCATTTTAGCTAATTTGCTACTTAGCATGTAGCATGGCCGGACTAATCAAGTCTCGGCTCCACCTCTGGGCGTCACAGAGAAAATGTTGCAGTTTTTAAAGCTAATTTCTTGCACTTCTACACATTTTGTCATGAGGCTGAGAGAAAAGGTTGCTGTTTTAAAGCTTAAAGCCTCCTAGAGTCGATTGATGCACCACTGTGTCAATCTAAATAACCATAATTTTAAAAATCCCGATTCAAATTCGGCCCTTTTTAGCATTGGATACGTCTCAACACACCACGTCCGCCGACGTGGCACTTCCTGGTCTCTGGTGAAAGGTGGCACTTCCTGGTCTCTGGTGAAAGGTGGCACTTCCTCGTCTCTGGTGAAAGGTGGCACTTCCTCATCTCTGGTGAAAGGTGGCACTTCCTCATCTCTGGTGAAAGGTGGCACTTCCTCATCTCTGGTGAAAGGTGGCACTTCCTCATCTCTGGTGAAAGGTGGCACTTCCTCATCTCTGGTGAAAGGTGGCACTTCCTGGTCTCTGGTGAAAGGTGGCACTTCCTGGTCTCTGGTGAAAGGTGGCACTTCCTGGTCTCTGGTGAAAGGTGGCACTTCCTGGTCTCTGGTGAAAGGTGGCACTTCCTCGTCTCTGGTGAAAGGTGGCACTTCCTGGTCTCTGGTGAAAGGTGGCACTTCCTGGTCTCTGGTGAAAGGTGGCACTTCCTGGTCTCTGGTGAAAGGTGGCACTTCCTCGTCTCTGGTGAAAGGTGGCACTTCCTGGTCTCTGGTGAAAGGTGGCACTTCCTGGTCTCTGGTGAAAGGTGGCACTTCCTGGTCTCTGGTGAAAGGTGGCACTTCCTGGTCTCTGGTGAAAGGTGGCACTTCCTGGTCTCTGGTGAAAGGTGGCAGAGCTGGAGAGGTGTTTTTCAGACCATGAGACCACCGCTATTCTCTTGTTGTATACTTATTGCATTGTACAAAGTTAGAAGTGTACTATTTGATACATTTCCCGCCCCCCTACCTCGGGCTTCCAGTGGGGAGACCTGAGGTCAACCTACCCCCGCCCCCCTACCTCGGGCTTCCAGTGGGGAGACCTGAGGTCAACCTACCCCTGCCCCCCTACCTCGGGCTTCCAGTGGGGAGACCTGAGGTCAACCTACCCCCGCCCCCCTACCTCGGGCTTCCAGTGGGGAGACCTGAGGTCAACCTACCCCCGCCCCCCTACCTCGGGCTTCCAGTGGGGAGACCTGAGGTCAACCTACCCCCGCCCCCCTACCTCGGGCTTCCAGTGGGGAGACCTGAGGTCAACCTACCCCCGCCCCCCTACCTCGGGCTTCCAGTGGGGAGACCTGAGGTCAACCTACCTCCGCCCCCCTACCTCGGGCTTCCAGTGGGGAGACCTGAGGTCAACCTACCCCCGCCCCCCTACCTATCTCGTACTTCTGAGTGGGAGACCTTCCCAGGCAGTAGCCTGTCTAGGTCACAAACTAGAATCAGGGCGCCCACTCAGACTAATTGACACACAGTCCCACACGGTGACATGATATCATTGACTTGAGGTGCAAATAAGCGATACAAAACCGATCGCGCAAATGTCACCATTTGGATTTTGCCAGGGGAGGCCCTGTGCCTAAATCCGCTACTGCCCGCAAATGTCACCATTTGGATTTTGCCAGGGGAGGTCCTGTGCCCAAATCCGCTACTGCCCGCAAATGTCACCATTTGGATTTTGCCAGGGGAGGTCCTGTGCCCAAATCCGCTACTGCCCGCAAATGTCACGGGACTGGTCTGAAGGTAACAGGTACCTGTTTTAAAAAATGCATGGAAGTATGAAAGTAATTTTGTGCCTATCCAAAAAATGGGGTTAGATAGCTGAAAAATAAAAAATATATGTACTACACGTGGCTTTTTACATATCCTAGATACAGGACAAACACTTCAACCTTTTTTCTTATTTCTTTTTTGACTGTCGTTTTAGCCATTTATGAATGTGCTATTCAATGCGTTCATCGTCGCCATCGAGGTTTTTCTTTCATTATTTTAGGCTACACTGTATAAACCTAATCTTGACGGTATGCGCGCCAAACGGCCTACACGCTACGGTACGTTTGGTTTAGAAACCTGGGAACACAACTCGAGTTATCAGTGTAGCCTGTCATCTCCTCCGACTTGTTGAAATATCTTCACGCATAGAAAAAAACCTCCAGGCTTCCGTCATAACTGTCAATGTATAGAATGACAGAAAGCAGTCTGGAATAACGGACCTTCTGGGTAATAAATACTCTTTAGTAATACTAGTACCGTGCGAATAGGGCTATAACCTTAACAATAACTCCTGCAGAATTAAGCGTTTCTTGCAGTAAAATGAAATATGATTTATTTATTTATTTCTGCATTTTGAGATGTTCAGTTAGTTAAAAGCGTCATAAAAGCTGATTTAGTATTTCAACCACATCAAATATGCGTCTAAGCCGAACTGAACTCTGATCAGAAAACACGTTGTGTCGTTTTCACAGCTTTATTTTTCCGTACAACTGGTCAAACTGATTTCATTTGGACATTTTGAACAGAAAATATTTCCAGTTTTTTTGTGTGCTTTCTTGTATTTTCTCACCAGTCCCTATAAACGTCTTTGCTCCGCGAAAGATGACAGAGAGAACTTTACCAATGTCAACTAGATTGAAGCATTCATTCCATCCATGCATTATGTCATTCAGTTGAGCAAGAGTTTATCTAGTCTTCTAGGCAACATATAACAGAAAGGAAGCTGCATTTATCTAATTATAGACAAGTTGACTAACAAATAGCCTAACAAAATGTTGGAAATTATAAGCAGAAACATATCTAAATCAAGCAACAAAACAATAATCCTGCCACCCCCGTCAAAAAATCGTTTCACAGTATTTGACTGTAGCCTATTGTGTCTTTTCTGCATGTGATGGTTGGGTGCGGGCCTCCGATTTTTACTTCATCACATAGTAGTTGCTGGTGGGTTATTGTAATTGCCGGCGGATGCGGGTGAACAAACAGCTGACCACCACTACTGTGGATACCGATATTCCTGTGAGCCTCCCAGGCCAACGTGGTGCATTACAGTGTTCAGAACATAAACTGTGGATGAATAATGTAACACTGTATTATTGTATTGCACCTCTAAACCTTTTCCACCGACCCCTTGTCCAGAATTAGTTGAATCTGTTGTTAATAGTGATATTAATTTAAAAAACTAATACAAAATCACTCGTAAAAAGGGAATCCACCTGGCAGAAGATGAGGGACTAGGGGATTTATTCATCCACCTGGCAGAAGATGAGGGACTAGGGGATTTATTCATCCACCTGGCAGAAGCATGAGAGACTAGGGGATTTATTCATCCTCATGGCAGAAGCATGAGGGACTAGGGGATTTATTCATCCACCTGGCAGAAGATGAGGGACTAGGGGATTTATTCATCCACCTGGCAGAAGCATGAGGGACTAGGGGATTTATTCATCCACCTGGCAGAAGATGAGGGACTAGGGGATTTATTCTTCCACCTGGCAGAAGCATGAGGGACTAGGGGATTTATTCATCCACCTGGCAGAAGCATGAAGGACTAGGGGATTTATTCATCCACCTGGCAGAAGCATGAGGGACTAGGGGATTTATTCATCCACCTGGCAGAAGCATGAGGGACTAGGGGATTTATTCATCCACCTGGCAGAAGCATGAGGGACTAGGGGATTTATTCATCCTCATGGCAGAAGCATGAGGGACTAGGGAATTTATTCATCCACCTGGCAGAAGCATGAGGACTAGGGGATCTATTCATCCTCATGGCAGAAGCATGAGGGACTAGGGGATTTATTCATCCTCATGGCAGAAGCATGAAGGACTAGGGGATTTATTCATCCACCTGGCAGAAGCATGAGGGACTAGGGGATTTATTCATCCACCTGGCAGAAGATGAGGGACTAGGGGATTTATTCATCCACCTGGCAGAAGATGAGGGACTAGGGGATTTATTCATCCTCATGGCAGAAGCATGAGGGACTAGGGGATTTATTCATCCTCATGGCAGAAGATGAGGGACTAGGGGATTTATTCATCCTCATGGCAGAAGATGAGGGACTAGGGGATTTATTCATCCTCATGGCAGAAGCATGAGAGACTAGGGGATTTATTCATCCACCTGGCAGAAGATGAGGGACTAGGGGATTTATTCATCCTCATGGCAGAAGCATGAGGGACTAGGGGATTTATTCATCCTCATGGCAGAAGATGAGGGACTAGGGGATTTATTCATCCTCATGGCAGAAGATGAGGGACTAGGGGATTTATTCATCCACCTGGCAGAAGCATGAAGGACTAGGGGATTTATTCATCCACCTGGCAGAAGATGAGGGACTAGGGGATTTATTCATCCTCATGGCAGAAGATGAGGGACTAGGGGATTTATTCATCCTCATGGCAGAAGCATGAGGGACTAGGGGATTTATTCATCCTCATGGCAGAAGCATGAGGGACTAGGGGATTTATTCATCCTCATGGCAGAAGATGAGGGACTAGGGGATGTATTCATCCTCATGGCAGAAGCATGAGGGACTAGGGGATTTATTCATCCTCATGGCAGAAGCATGAGGGACTAGGGGATGTATTCATCCACCTGGCAGAAGCATGAGGACTAGGGGATCTATTCATCCTCATGGCAGAAGCATGAGGGACTAGGGGATTTATTCATCCTCATGGCAGAAGCATGAGGGACTAGGGGATTTATTCATCCACCTGGCAGAAGATGAGGGACTAGGGGATTTATTCATCCACCTGGCAGAAGATGAGGGACTAGGGGATTTATTCATCCTCATGGCAGAAGCATGAGGGACTAGGGGATTTATTCATCCACCTGGCAGAAGCATGAGGGACTAGGGGATTTATTCATCCTCATGGCAGAAGCATGAGGGACTAGGGGATTTATTCATCCTCATGGCAGAAGCATGAGGGACTAGGGGATTTATTCATCCTCATGGCAGAAGCATGAGGGACTAGGGGATTTATTCATCCTCATGGCAGAAGCATGAGGGACTAGGGGATTTATTCATCCTCATGGCAGAAGCATGAGGGACTAGGGGATTTATTCATCCTCATGGCAGAAGCATGAGGGACTAGGGGATTTATTCATCCTCATGGCAGAAGCATGAGGGACTAGGGGATTTATTCATCCTCATGGCAGAAGCATGAGGGACTAGGGGATTTATTCATCCTCATGGCAGAAGCATGAGGGACTAGGGGATTTATTCATCCTCATGGCAGAAGCATGAGGGACTAGGGGATTTATTCATCCTCATGGCAGAAGCATGAGGGGCTAGGGGATTTATTCATCCTCATGGCAGAAGTTCAGTGTTACATTTAAAGGCAACGGTAACCGCTGCATATGTCGGCTCAATCTGAAAATGACCTTTACATTTCTAGCTCACAATCTGTAACGCTTCCCCTCTCCTCTCTTCTGCCCTCCCCTGCTCTCCTCGCTTCCCCTCTCCTCTCCTCTTCTGCCCTCCCCTGCTCTCCTCGCTTCCCCTCTCCTCTCCTCGCTTCCCCTCTCCTCTCCTCTTCTGCCCTCCCCTGCTCTCCCCTCTTCTCCCCTCCTCTCCTCTCCTCTCCTCTCCTCTCCTCTCCTGCCCTGCCCTGCCCTCTTCTCTTCTTTTCTCTTCTCCTGCCCTCCTCTCTTCTCTTCTCTTCTCTTCTCCTGCCCTGCCCTCCTCTCTTCTCCTCTCCACCCTCGTTTCCCTATGTAGTGCACTACTTTTGACCATAGCCTATAGGGAATAGGGTGCCATTTGGGACTTATGCTTGGTCTTGGGCTCTATGGAGAGAGGGGATTGGATACACCATTCATCAGCTATGACACCATCACTACACATACTCGCTCAGTGGAGCATAATGTGAAGCTTGTTCCCCTTTGTCTGGACTGCCTCATTAATCCACTTGATATATTGAAAGATATGGCCGAGACTCTTTCCTATGACGCTGTGATTATTTCCTCTACAAACATCAGGTTCCGTTTCACGTCCTTTCTTTGTTCTCATCTTCATTTGATTGCTTTGACATTTAGATGAATGGAGGAATTACCGTCCTCTCATTGGGTGAGAGACGTTGATGTGTCATACCAGCATGACTTTACCCTAAATGACCACCAGGTGTCTCTCATGAGCCATAACATTTTATTTTGGGATTCTGCAGACTCTCAAATCAAATCAAACTTTATTTGTCACATGTGCCGAATACAACAAGTGTAGACCTTACAGTGAAATGATTACTTACAAGACCTTAACCAACAGTGCAGTTCAAGAAAGAGTTAAGAAAATATTTACCAAGTAAACTAGAGTAAAAAATAATAAAAAGTAACATAATAAAATAACAATAATGAGGCTATATAAAGGGGGGGTGCGGGACCGAGTAAGCATGCGGGGGTACAGGTTAGTCGAGGTAATTTGTACATGTAGGTAGGGGTGAAGTGACTATGCATAGATCTCATCTTTGGATTCATGATGATGGTCAACATATTGAATCCTTTTCATATTTTCAATACGCTACAGCGTGACAAGACGTCAGGGGATATGCTACAGCATGATGACATCAGGGGTTATGCTACAGCATGATGACATCAGGGGTTATGCTACAGCGTGACAAGACGTCAGGGGATATGCTACAGCGTAACTAGACGTCAGGGGATATGCTACAGCGTGACAAGACGTCAGGGGATATGCTACAGCGTGACAAGACGTCAGGGGTTATGCTACAGCGTGACAAGACGTCAGGGGTTATGCTTCAGCATGATGACATCAGTGGTTATGCTACAGCGTGACAAGACGTCAGGGTTATGCTACAGCGTGACAAAACGTCAGGGGTTATGCTACAGCGTGACAAGACGTCAGGGGATATGCTACATCGTGACAAGACGTCAGGGGTTATGCTACAGCGTGACAAGACGTCAGGGGATATGCTACAGCGTGACAAGACGTCAGGGGTTATGCTACAGCGTGACGTCAGGGGATATGCTACAGCGTGACGTCGGGGGATATGCTACAGCATGATGACATCAGGGGTTATGCTACAGCGTGACAAGACATCAGGGGATATGCTACAGCGTGACAAGACGTCAGGGGTTATGCTACAGCGTGACAAGACGTCAGGGGATATGCTACAACGTGACAAGACGTCAGGGGATATGCTACAGCGTGACAAGACGTCAGGGGTTATGCTACAGCGTGACAAGACGTCAGGGGATATGCTACAGCGTGACAAGACGTCAGGGGTTATGCTACAGCATGATGACATCAGGGGTTATGCTACAGCGTGACAAGACGTCAGGGTTATGCTACAGCGTGACAAGACGTCAGGGGTTATGCTACAGCGTGACAAGACGTCAGGGGATATGCTACAGCGTGACAAGACGTCAGGGGTTATGCTACAGCGTGACAAGACGTCAGGGGATATGCTACAGCGTGACAAGACGTCAGGGGATATGCTACAGCGTGACAAGACGTCAGGGGATATGCTACATCGTGACAAGACGTCAGGGGTTATGCTACAGCGTGACAAGACGTCAGGGGATATGCTACAGCGTGACAAGACGTCAGGGGTTATGCTACAGCGTGACGTCAGGGGATATGCTACAGCGTGACGTCGGGGGATATGCTACAGCATGATGACATCAGGGGTTATGCTACAGCGTGACAAGACGTCAGGGGATATGCTACAGCGTGACAAGACGTCAGGGGTTATGCTACAGCGTGACAAGACGTCAGGGGATATGCTACAGCGTGACAAGATGTCAGGGGTTATGCTACATCGTGACAAGACGTCAGGGGTTATGCTACAGCGTGACAAGACGTCAGGGGATATGCTACAACGTGACAAGACGTCAGGGGATATGCTACAGCGTGACAAGACGTCAGGGGTTATGCTACAGCGTGACAAGACGTCAGGGGATATGCTACAGCGTGACAAGACGTCAGGGGTTATGCTACAGCATGATGACATCAGGGGTTATGCTACAGCGTGACAAGACGTCAGGGTTATGCTACAGCGTGACAAGACGTCAGGGGTTATGCTACAGCGTGACAAGACGTCAGGGGATATGCTACAGCGTGACAAGACGTCAGGGGTTATGCTACAGCGTGACAAGACGTCAGGGGATATGCTACAGCGTGACAAGACGTCAGGGGATATGCTACAGCGTGACAAGACGTCAGGGGATATGCTACAGCATGATGACATCAGGGGTTATGCTACAGCGTGACAAGACATCAGGGGTTATGCTACAGCATGACAAGACGTCAGGGGTTATGCTACAGCGTGACAAGACGTCAGGGGTTATGCTACAGCGTGACGTCAGGGGATATGCTACAGCGTGACAAGACGTCAGGGGATATGCTACAGCGTGACAAGACATCAGGGGATATGCTACAGCATGATGACGTCAGGGGTTATGTTACAGCGTGACAAGACATCAGGGGTTATGCTACAGCGTGACAAGACGTCAGGGGTTATGCTACAGCGTGACAAGACGTCAGGGGATATGCTACAGCATGATGACATCAGGGGTTATGCTACAGCGTGACAAGACGTCAGGGGATATGCTACAGCGTGACAAGACGTCAGGGGTTATGCTACAGCGTGACAAGACGTCAGGGGATATGCTACAGCGTGACAAGATGTCAGGGGTTATGCTACAGCGTGACATGACATCAGGGGATATGCTACAGCGTGACAAGACGTCAGGGGATATGCTACAGCCTGACAAGACATCAGGGGATATGCTACAGCGTGACAAGACGTCAGGGGATATGCTACAGCGTGACAAGACGTCAGGGGATATGCTACAGCGTGACAAGACGTCAGGGGATATGCTACAGCGTGACAAGACGTCAGGGGATATGCTACAGCGTGACAAGACGTCAGGGGATATGCTACAGCGTGACAAGACGTCAGGGGATATGCTACATCGTGACAAGACGTCAGGGGTTATGCTACAGCGTGACAAGACGTCAGGGGATATGCTACAGCGTGACAAGACGTCAGGGGTTATGCTACAGCGTGACGTCAGGGGATATGCTACAGCGTGACGTCGGGGGATATGCTACAGCATGATGACATCAGGGGTTATGCTACAGCGTGACAAGACGTCAGGGGATATGCTACAGCGTGACAAGACGTCAGGGGTTATGCTACAGCGTGACAAGACGTCAGGGGATATGCTACAACGTGACAAGACGTCAGGGGATATGCTACAGCGTGACAAGACGTCAGGGGTTATGCTACAGCGTGACAAGACGTCAGGGGATATGCTACAGCGTGACAAGACGTCAGGGGTTATGCTACAGCATGATGACATCAGGGGTTATGCTACAGCGTGACAAGACGTCAGGGTTATGCTACAGCGTGACAAGACGTCAGGGGTTATGCTACAGCGTGACAAGACGTCAGGGGATATGCTACAGCGTGACAAGACGTCAGGGGTTATGCTACAGCGTGACAAGACGTCAGGGGATATGCTACAGCGTGACAAGACGTCAGGGGATATGCTACAGCGTGACAAGACGTCAGGGGATATGCTACAGCATGATGACATCAGGGGTTATGCTACAGCGTGACAAGACATCAGGGGTTATGCTACAGCATGACAAGACGTCAGGGGTTATGCTACAGCGTGACAAGACGTCAGGGGTTATGCTACAGCGTGACGTCAGGGGATATGCTACAGCGTGACAAGACGTCAGGGGATATGCTACAGCGTGACAAGACATCAGGGGATATGCTACAGCATGATGACGTCAGGGGTTATGTTACAGCGTGACAAGACATCAGGGGTTATGCTACAGCGTGACAAGACGTCAGGGGTTATGCTACAGCGTGACAAGACGTCAGGGGATATGCTACAGCATGATGACATCAGGGGTTATGCTACAGCGTGACAAGACGTCAGGGGATATGCTACAGCGTGACAAGACGTCAGGGGTTATGCTACAGCGTGACAAGACGTCAGGGGATATGCTACAGCGTGACAAGATGTCAGGGGTTATGCTACAGCGTGACATGACATCAGGGGATATGCTACAGCGTGACAAGACGTCAGGGGATATGCTACAGCCTGACAAGACATCAGGGGATATGCTACAGCGTGACAAGACGTCAGGGGATATGCTACAGCGTGACAAGACGTCAGGGGATATGCTACAGCGTGACAAGACGTCAGGGGTTATGCTACAGCGTGACAAGATGTCAGGGGTTATGCTACAGCGTGACAAGACGTCAGGGGTTATGCTACAGCGTGACAAGACGTCAGGGGTTATGCTACAGCGTGACGTCAGGGGATATGCTACAGCGTGACAAGACGTCAGGGGATATGCTACAGCATGATGACATCAGGGGTTATGCTACAGCGTGACAAGACGTCAGGGGATATGCTACAGCGTGACAAGACGTCAGGGGTTATGCTACAGCGTGACAAGATATCAGGGGTTATGCTACAGCGTGACAAGACGTCAGGGGATATGCTACAGCGTGACAAGATATCAGGGGTTATGCTACAGCGTGACAAGATATCAGGGGTTATGCTACAGCGTGACAAGACGTGTGTTTGGGAAAAAGTGAGGTCAATCTATGATTGGTTTAATTTGCAACCAATTTTTTGTACCTAAATGGTAACAGTACCCACATGAAAAAAAAACTACAATTTACTACAGAATACTACAGTACTATAGAATTACATAGTATACTGTAGAATACTATACTTCACACAATTATCCCTTGGTCATGTGTAGTACTTACTATAGAATATTGTAATATATTGTAGAATACTACAATACATACTACAGTATTATCCTTAAAAAACATTGGGAGTAAATACTACAGTAATGTCAGCAAAAACACTACAGAAAAAACTACAGTATACTACAATCCGCTAAACAGTACATTAATTACTACAGTATATACTACAGTTTTCTTTTAGTACAGTATGTTATACTATAGTATGCTATTTTATACTACAGTATACTACAGTACATGTTACAGTAAAGTCCACAAAAACACTACAGTGAATACTATAGTATTTATACCATAGTATACCTACATGCACAGTACATTTTACCTCAAGTACCTCGATTAACCCGTGCCTTATCTATGTTTTCCTTAACACTTATTGTTTGTTAAGGCCTTGTAAGTAAGCATTTCACTGTAAGGTCTACTACACCTGTTGTATTCAGCATTTCACTGTGAGGTCTACTACACCTGTTGTATTCAGCATTTCACTGTAAGGTCTACTACACCTGTTGTATTCAGCATTTCACTGTAAGGTCTACTACACCTGTTGTATTCAGCATTTCACTGTGAGGTCTACTACACCTGTTGTATTCAGCATTTCACTGTAAGGTCTACTACACCTGTTGTATTCAGCATTTCACTGTACCGTCTACACCTGTTGTATTCGGCACATGTGAAAAATAAAGTTGGATTTGATTTGACTATAGTATTTTCCCCCTGTGGGTAGCCTCTAAAGCAGCTCTGTCTATTGAATGAGAATTAATATTGTTTCAGATGGAAAGTCATTTAGCCGTGTGTTCCAAGCAGGGTTTGTTGTCCAACACTAATGTATCTTCAACGGAGGATCGTGAGATAATATACAGGGCGTTCAGAAAGTATTCAGACCCCTTGACTTTTTACACATTACGTTACGTTACAGCCTTTTTCTAAAATGGATTAAATAAAACTGTCAACACCATGGGGTGATGTGTAACGCTTTTCTGTATGAGAAGGAGAGTCGGACCAAAATGCAGCGTGTCTATTGCAATCCATGTTTAATGAAGAAACACACTAAACACAAACACTACCAAAATAATGAACGTAATGAACGTAAACAGCCCTATCTGGTGAAAACACATAGACAGGAACAATCACCCACAAACACACAGTGAAACCCAGGCTACCTAAATATGGTTCCCAATCAGAGACAATGACGAACACCTGCCTCTGATTGAGAACCATATCAGGCCGAACATAGAACTGGACAAACTAGACATGTAACATAGAATGCCCACTCAGATCACACCCTGACCAACCAAAACATAGAAACATACAAAGTAAACTATGGTCAGGGTGTGACAGTACCCCCCCCCCCAAGGTGCGGACTCCGGCCGCAAAACCTGAACCTATAGGGGAGGGTCTGGCTGGGCATCTGTCCGCGGTGGCGGCTCTGGCGCTGGACGTGGACCCCACTCCATAATAGTTTTAGTCCACCTCCTTAGCGTCCCTAGATAGGTTACCCTCCTTAATGACCGCTCGGGACAGAGGGGCAGCTCGGGACAGAGGTAGCTCGGGACTGATGGGTAGCTCAGCACTGAGAGGAAGCTCAGCACTGAGAGGAAGCTCAGCACTGAGAGGAAGCTCAGCACTGAGAGGAAGCCCAGGCAGGTAGTTGGATCTAGCAGATCCTGGCTGACTGGAGAATCTGGAAGAGTCTGGTCGACTGGCAGATCTGGAAGAGTCTGGTCGACTGGCAGATCTGGAAGAGTCTGGTCGACTGGCAGATCTGGAAGAGTCTGGTCGACTGGCAGATCCTGAAGAGTCTCGTCGACTGGCAGATCTGGAAGAGTCTGGTCGACTGGCAGATCTGGAAGAGTCTGGTCGACTGGCAGATCTGGAAGAGTCTGGTCGACTGGCAGATCTGGAAGAGTCTGGTCGACTGGCAGATCTGGAAGAGTCTGGTCGACTGGCAGATCTGGAAGAGTCTGGTTGACTGGCAGCTCTGGCTGCTCCATGCTGACTGGCTGCCCCATGCTGACTGGCAGCTCTGGCTGCTCCATGCTGACTGGCTGCTCCATGCTGACTGACAGCTCTGGCTGCTCCATGCTGACTGGCAGCTCTGGCTGCTCCATGCTGACTGGCAGCTCTGGCTGCTCCATGCTGACTGGCTGCTCCATGCTGACTGGCTGCTCTGGCTGCTCCATGCTGACTGGCGGCCCTGGCTGCTCCATGCTGACTGGCGGCCCTGGCTGCTCCATGCTGACTGGCGGCCCTGGCTGCTCCATGCTGACTGGCGGCCCTGGCTGCTCCATGCTGACTGGCGGCCCTGGCTGCTCCATGCTGACTGGCGGCTCTGGCTGCTCCATGCTAACTGGCAGCTCTGGCGGCTCCTTGCAGACTGGCAGCTCTGGCGGCTCCTTGCAAACTGGCAGCTTTGGCGGCATCCTGCAGACTGGCAGCTCTGGCGGCTCCTTGCAGACTGGCAGCTCCCTGCAGACTGGCAGCTCCTTGCAGACTGGCAGCTCTATGCAGACTGGCAGCTCTATGCAGACTGGCAGCTCCTTGCAGACTGGCAGCTCCTTGCAGACTGGCATCTCCTTGCAGACTGGCAGTTCCGAACAGGCGGGAGAATCCGGCAGCGCTGTAGAGGCGGAAAGCTCTGACAGCGCTAAACAGGCGGGAGACTCCGACAGCGCTGAAGAGGAGGAAGGCTCTGGCAGCGCTGGACAGGCGAGGCGCACTGTAGGCCTGATGCGTGGTGCTGGCACTGGTGGTACTGGGCCGAGGACGCGCACAGGAAGCCTGGTGCGGGGAGCTGCTACCGGAGGGCTGGGGTGTGGAGGTGGTACTGGAAAAACCGGACCGTGCAGGCGCACTGGAGCTCTTGAGCACCGAGCCTGCCCAACCTTACCTGGTTGAATGCTCACGGTCGCCCTGCCAGTGCGGCGAGGTGGAATAGCCCGCACTGGGCTATGCAGGCGAACCGGAGACACCGAGCGCAAGGCTGGTGCCATGTAAGCCGGCCCAAGGAGACGCACTGGGGACCAGCTGCGTAGAGCCGGCTTCATGGCATTAGGCTCGACGCTCAATCTAGCCCGGCCGACACGCGGAGCTGGAATATACCGCACCGGGCTATGCACCCGCACTGGAGACACCGTGCGCACCACTGCATAACACGGTGCCTGTCCGGTCTCTCTAGCCCCCCGGTAAGCACAGGGAGTCTGCCCAGGTTTCCTACCTGGCGTAGCCATACTCCCTGTTTTTTTTATTTTTTTTTTATTTTCACCTTTATTTAACCAGGTAGGCTAGTTGAGAACAAGTTCTCATTTGCAACTGCGACCTGGCCAAGATAAGGCATAGCAGTGTGAACAGACAACACAGAGTTACACATGGAGTAAACAATTAACAAGTCAATAACACAGTAGAAAAAAGGGGAGTCTATATATACATTGTGTGCAAAAGGCATGAGAAGGTAGGCAAATAATTACAATTATGCAGATGTAAAGGTAGAGATATTGGTGTGCAAAAGAGCAGAAAAATAAATAAATAAAAACAGTATGGGGATGAGGTAGGTGAAAATGGGTGGGCTATTTACCAATAGACTATGTACAGCTGCAGCGATCGGTTAGCTGCTCAGATAGCAGATGTTTGAAGTTGGTGAGGGAGATAAAAGTCTCCAACTTCAGTGATTTTTGCAATTCGTTCCAATCACAGGCAGCAGAGAACTGGAACGAAAGGCGGCCAAATGAGGTGTTGGCTTTAGGGATGATCAGTGAGATACACCTGCTGGAGCGCGTGCTACGGATGGGTGTTGCCATCGTAACCAGTGAACTGAGATAAGGCGGAGCTTTACCTAGCATGGACTTGTAGATGAGCTGGAGCCAGTGGGTCTGGCGACGAATATGTAGCGAGGGCCAGCCGATTAGAGCATACAAGTCGCAGTGGTGGGTGGTATAAGGTGCTTTAGTGACAAAACGGATGGCACTGTGATAAACTGCATCCAGTTTGCTGAGTAGAGTGTTGGAAGCAATTTTGTAGATGACATCACCGAAGTCGAGGATCGGTAGGATAGTCCCCCCCCAAGAAATTTTTGGGGCTGCCTCTCAGGCTTCCATCCGCTACGTCGTGCTGCCTCCTCATATCTGCGCCTCTCAGCTTTCGCCGCCTCCAGTTCTTCCTTGGGGCAGCGATATTCTCCAGGCTGAGCCCAGGGTCCTTTACCGTCCAGTTCCTCCTCCCATGTCCATTTCTCCAGGTGGTGCAGCCTCTCCCACTGAAGCTGCTCCTGCTGCTGCTGCCTCTGTTCCTTCTCCTGCTGCACCTTGGTGCGGCTACACTCCCCTGGTTTAGCCCAGGGTCCTCTCCCGTCGAGGATTTCCTCCCATGTCCAGAAATCCTTACTATGTATCTCCTCTTTTCGCTGCTGTTGCTGCCTGTTGACACGCTGCTTGGTCCGTTGGTGGTGGGTGATTCTGTAACGCTTTTCTGTATGAGAAGGAGAGTCGGACCAAAATGCAGCGTGTCTATTGCAATCCATGTTTAATGAAGAAACACACTAAACACAAACACTACCAAAATAATGAACGTAATGAACGTAAACAGCCCTATCTGGTGAAAACACATAGACAGGAACAATCACCCACAAACACACAGTGAAACCCAGGCTACCTAAATATGGTTCCCAATCAGAGACAATGACGAACACCTGCCTCTGATTGAGAACCATATCAGGCCGAACATAGAACTGGACAAACTAGACATGTAACATAGAATGCCCACTCAGATCACACCCTGACCAACCAAAACATAGAAACATACAAAGTAAACTATGGTCAGGGTGTGACATGATGAGAGAGACAAGTCCTTCAGTTTGGGACATCTGGATACCATGTGGTGATGAGAGGGACTAGTCCTTCAGTTTGGGGCATCTGGATACCATGTGGTGATGAGAGAGACTAGTCCTTCAGTTTGGGACATCTGGATACCATGTGGTGATGAGAGAGACTAGTCCTTCAGTTTGGGACATCTGGATACCATGTGGTGATGAGAGACTAGTCGTTTGGGACATCTGGATACCATGTGGTGATGAGAGAGAGACTAGTACTTCAGTTTGGGACATATGGATACCATGTGGTGATGAGAGAGAGACTAGTCCTTCAGTTTGGGACATCTGGATACCATGTGGTGATGAGAGAGGGACTAGTCCTTCAGTTTGGGACATCTGGACACCATGTGGTGATGAGAGAGAGACTAGTCCTTCAGTTTGGGACATCTGGACACCATGTGGTGATGAGAGAGAGACTAGTCCTTCAGTTTGGGACATCTGGATACCATGTGGTGATGAGAGAGACTAGTCCTTCAGTTTGGGACATCTGGATACCATGTGGTGATGAGAGAGGGACTAGTCCTTCAGTTTGGGACATCTGGATACCATGTGGTGATGAGAGAGAGACTAGTCCTTCAGTTTGGGACATCTGGATACCATGTGGTGATGAGAGAGACTAGTCCTTCAGTTTGGGACATCTGGATACCATGTGGTGATGAGAGAGGGACTAGTCCTTCAGTTTGGGACATCTGGATACCATGTGGTGATGAGAGAGGGACTAGTCCTTCAGTTTGGGACATCTGGATACCATGTGGTGATGAGAGAGAGACTAGTCCTTCAGTTTGGGACATCTGGATACCATGTGGTGATGAGAGAGGGACTAGTCCTTCAGTTTGGGACATCTGGATACCATGTGGTGATGAGAGAGGGACTAGTCCTTCAGTTTGGGACATCTGGATACCATGTGGTGATGAGAGAGAGACTAGTCCTTCAGTTTGGGACACCTGGATACCATGTGGTGATGAGAGAGGGACTAGTCCTTCAGTTTGGGACATCTGGATACCATGTGGTGATGAGAGAGGGACTAGTCCTTCAGTTTGGGACATCTGGATACCATGTGGTGATGAGAGAGGGACTAGTCCTTCAGTTTGGGACATCTGGATACCATGTGGTGATGAGAGAGAGACTAGTCCTTCAGTTTGGGACACCTGGATACCATGTGGTGATGAGAGAGGGACTAGTCCTTCAGTTTGGGACATCTGGATACCATGTGGTGATGAGAGAGGGACTAGTCCTTCAGTTTGGGACATCTGGATACCATGTGGTGATGAGAGAGGGACTAGTCCTTCAGTTTGGGACATCTGGATACCATGTGGTGATGAGAGAGGGACTAGTCCTTCAGTTTGGGACATCTGGATACCATGTGGTGATGAGAGAGAGACTAGTCCTTCAGTTTGGGACACCTGGATACCATGTGGTGATGAGAGAGGGACTAGTCCTTCAGTTTGGGACATCTGGATACCATGTGGTGATGAGAGAGGGACTAGTCCTTCAGTTTGGGACATCTGGATACCATGTGGTGATGAGAGAGGGACTAGTCCTTCAGTTTGGGACATCTGGATACCATGTGGTGATGAGAGAGGGACTAGTCCTTCAGTTTGGGACATCTGGATACCATGTGGTGATGAGAGAGACTGTTGTTTGGTGTGCTCCTTCACATTGGGAATGTCTGGACAGATGTAGGACCCAAGTCCCTCTGATTGTCCTTTTTTTTATTTTGTTAATCTGCCATCACATCAACTAAAAACAACTGAATGACTGGAGCTGGCCGTCCCACATCGACAACGCTACTGGTCAACAGTCAGAAGTTGGAGAAGGTAGGATAGAAGGTAGCCTGCCTCAGGGTTATAGACGAGGTCAGAAGCTGGAGAAGGTAGGCTGCCTGCCTCGGGGTTATAGACCAGGTCAGAAGCTGGAGAAGGTAGGCTGCCTGCCTCGGGGTACACAAACAACACCAGTCCTCTTACCCATACCTACAAGTCATCACTGGGGCTCCCGAGTGGCGCAGCGGTCTAAGGCCCTGCATCTTAGTGCAGGAGGCGTCACTACAGTCCTTATTTCAAATCCAGGCTGTATCACATCCAGCCATGATTGGGAGTCCCATAGGGAGGCACACAATTGGCCCAGCATTGTTCAGGTTTTGGCAGAGTAGCCCGTTATTGTAAATAAGAATTTGTTCTGAACTGACTTGTCTCGTTAAATAAAGGTTCAATGGAAAAAGTCAAATGGGAAGAAAAAAACAGCAAGTTGACAGCAATGCAGTAGTTTGTCCACATGGGGGCAGCAACAGATAACCAAACTGAAAGTGTGAGAGGAGTGTGAATGGCCCATGTGTGAAGTGAACTTGGTTTTTGAGATGCTTGGTGGTGCTTTTGTGTATTTCTGATTATGTGTAGGTCTATCTATGTTAATATGTGTGCTTCTAATGGGTTTAAGTCGCAATCTATTGAATTAACAATGAATCACATTTTCTACCATGAAGAATATTTTTTGTCAAACTAATTTTCTCATCAAATCTGTTTGTGTTTCAGACTCAAACCAGAATGCTAATTTGAACCACAAACATTACTTGATAATATAATCCATCCACAGTCTATAATGACAACCCTTCAACACAACATCCAGAAGAGCCGAGGACTTCCTGTCCTGATATCAGTTTATTACAGAGAACCATACAATTCAGTAGTTATGAATGAAGCTACTCTGACTCATTGTGGGGCTCTCCATATCCACAAGGGCCTATCATCTAGTCTAGTGTCCTGGTGTGAGGGGCTCTTTCAACCCAATACCCTAGTAGACTGTGGCCCATAAACCCCCTCACCCCATCCAGAAGGAAGGCTACCTCATCTCCTCATCTCTGAAGAGACTCTCTGCTAATAACCAGTCGTTGTGTGTTGTTGAGATCTGAGATGGACCAGTCAGACGTCTGTCGGTAGAACCTCCTGACGGTGGGCTGATGATGCTCTGAGTACCACCGGAGGTCCTAGAGTGGAATGGTGTGTCTCAGACCAGCTCTTCATACCACAGTGTGTCTCAGACCAGCTCTTCACACCACAGTGTCTCAGACCAGCTCTTCATACCACAGTGTGTTTCAGACCAGCTCTTCATACCACAGTGTGTTTCAGACCAGCTCTTCATACCACAGTGTGTTTCAAACCAGCTCTTCATACCACAGTGTGTTTCAGACCAGCTCTTCATACCACAGTGTGTTTCAGACCAGCTCTTCATACCACAGTGTGTCTCAGAACAGTTCTCCATACCACAGTGTGCCTCAGACCAGCTCTTCATACCACAGTGTGTTTCAGACCAGCTCTTTATACCACGGTGTGTTTTAGACCACTTCTTCATACCACAGTGTGTCTCATACCAACGATTCATACCACAGTGTGTCTCAGACCAGCTCTTTATACCACAGTGTGTCTCAGACCAGCTCTTCATACCACAGTGTCTCGGACCAGCTCTTCATACCACAGTGTGTCTCAGACCAGCTCTTCATACCACAGTGTGTCTCAGACCAGCTCTTCATACCACAGTGTCTCGGACCAGCTCTTCATACCACAGTGTGTCTCAGACCAGCTCTTCATACCACAGTGTCTCGGACCAGCTCTTCATACCACAGTGTGTCTCAGACCAGCTCTTCATACCACAGTGTGTCTCAAACCAGCTCTTCATACCACAGTGTGTTTCAGACCAGCTCTTCATACCACAGTGTGTCTCAGACCAGTTCTCCATACCACAGTGTGCCTCAGACCAGCTCTTCATACCACGGTGTGTTTTAGACCACTTCTTCATACCACAGTGTGTTTCAGACCAGCTCTTTATACCACGGTGTGTTTTAGACCACTTCTTCATACCACAGTGTGTCTCATACCAACGATTCATACCACAGTGTGTCTCAGACCAGCTCTTTATACCACAGTGTGTCTCAGACCAGCTCTTCATACCACAGTGTCTCGGACCAGCTCTTCATACCACAGTGTGTCTCAGACCAGCTCTTCATACCACAGTGTGTCTCAGACCAGCTCTTCATACCACAGTGTCTCGGACCAGCTCTTCATACCACAGTGTGTCTCAGACCAGCTCTTCATACCACAGTGTCTCGGACCAGCTCTTCATACCACAGTGTGTCTCAGACCAGCTCTTCATACCACAGTGTCTCAGACCAGCTCTTCATACCACAGTGTGTCTCAGACCAGCTCTTCATACCACAGTGTCTCAGACCAGCTCTTCATACCACAGTGTGTCTCAAACCAGCTCTTCATACCACAGTGTGTTTCAGACCAGCTCTTCATACCACAGTGTGTCTCAGACCAGTTCTCCATACCACAGTGTGCCTCAGACCAGCTCTTCATACCACGGTGTGTTTTAGACCACTTCTTCATACCACAGTGTGTTTCAGACCAGCTCTTTATACCACGGTGTGTTTTAGACCACTTCTTCATACCACAGTGTGTCTCATACCAACGATTCATACCACAGTGTGTCTCAGACCAGCTCTTTATACCACAGTGTGTCTCAGACCAGCTCTTCATACCACAGTGTCTCGGACCAGCTCTTCATACCACAGTGTGTCTCAGACCAGCTCTTCATACCACAGTGTCTCAGACCAGCTCTTCATACCACAGTGTGTCTCAGACCAGCTCTTCATACCACAGTGTGTCTCAGACCAGCTCTTCATACCACAGTGTGTTTCAGACCAGCTCTTCATACCACAGTGTCTCAGACCAGCTCTTCATACCACAGTGTGTCTCAGACCAGCTCTTCATACCACAGTGTGTCTCAGACCAGTTCTTCATACCACAGTGTCTCAGACCAGACCGTGGAGCGTAGAGCGTGGAGCGTGGAGCGTGGAGCGTGGAGCGTAGAGCGTAGAGCGTAGAGCGTAGAGCGTAGAGCGTGGAGCGTGGAGCGTGGAGCGTAGAGCGTAGAGCGTAGAGCGTAGAGCGTGGAGCGTGGAGCGTGGAGCGTGGAGCGTGGAGCGTGGAGCGTGGAGCGTGGAGCGTGGAGCGTGGAGCGTGGAGCGTGGAGCGTGGAGCGTAGAGCGTAGAGCGTAGAGCGTAGAGCGTAGAGCGTAGAGCGTGGAGCGTGGAGCGTGGAGCGTGGAGCGTGGAGCGTGGAGCGTGGAGCGTGGAGCGTGGAGCGTGGAGCGTGGAGCGTGGAGCGTGGAGCGTAGAGCGTAGAGCGTAGAGCGTAGAGCGTAGAGCGTAGAGCGTAGAGCGTAGAGCGTAGAGCGTAGAGCGTAGAGCGTAGAGCGTAGAGCGTAGAGCGTAGAGCGTGGAGCGTGGAGCGTGGAGCGTGCTCACCCCCCTGAACGTTGTGTGCTGAAGGTTGTACTCCTTCCTTCTCATACGGTTTCTAATCACAAACAATGAGTTATTCTTCGATGTGCTGGTGCAATGAGTAAGACGGCTAAGCCGGGTTCGGGGTGGAGATCATGTCCCCAGTCATGTGGTTATGGCATTTCTCTGAAAGATTCTCACCATCGATTTGTAGTTTGTCTCGGCTTGGAGCAGACAGCCGTCGCTCGAACCAGTCCGTATGTGGTGTCTGCCTGGGCGTGGGGTATGTGGTGTCTGCCTGGGCGTGGGGTATGTGGTGTCTGCCTGGGCGTGGGGTATGTGGTGTCTGCCTGGGCGTGGGGTATGTGGTGTCTGCCTGGGCGTGGGGTATGTGGTGTCTGCCTGGGCGTGGGGTATGGGGTGTCTGCCTGGGCGTGGGGTATGTGGTGTCTGCCTGGGCGTGGGGTATGTGGTGTCTGCCTGGGCGTGGGGTATGTGGTGTCTGCCTGGGTGTGGGGTATGTGGTGTCTGCCTGGGTGTGGGGTATGTGGTGTCTGCCTGGGCGTGGGGTATGTGGTGTCTGCCTGGGCGTGGGGTATGTGGTGTCTGCCTGGGTGTGGGGTATGTGGTGTCTGCCTGGGCGTGGGGTATGTGGTGTCTGCCTGGGCGTGGGGTATGTGGTGTCTGCCTGGGCGTGGGGTATGTGGTGTCTGCCTGGGTGTGGGGTATGTGGTGTCTGCCTGGGTGTGGGGTATGTGGTGTCTGCCTGGGTGTGGGGTATGTGGTGTCTGCCTGGGTGTGGGGTATGTGGTGGTAAAAGTGTTGTCTCCTGTATGTGAGTTCGATGAAAAGTGTTCCTTCTCCATGTTAAGACACACGGTTGTCAAGAGTGGTGTAAATGGAAGAAGAACCAATCTCTCCCAGCCCACAAGGTGGCGTCCCACCCCTTCAAATGGCACTTAATTGGAGTCTTGCTGTCTGCCCCAACCAATGGCACTCATGCGAACAGCACTATACAGAACAGCACTGTACACTGTAGGGAACAACACCATACACTATAGAGAACAACACTATACACTGTAGAGAACAACACTTAACACTGTAGAGAACAACACTGTAGAGAACAACACTATACACTGTAGAGAACAACACTCTACACTGTAGAGAACAACACCATACACTATAGAGAATAACATTATACACTGTAGAGAACAACACTGTAGAGAACAACACTATACACTATAGAGAATAACACTATACACTATAGAGAACAACACTATACACTGTAGAGAACAACACTATACACTATAGAGAACAACACCATACACTATAGAGAACAACATTATACACTGTAGAGAACAACACTGTAGAGAACAACACTATACACTATAGAGAACAACACTATACTGTAGAGAACAACACTATACTGTAGAGAACAACACTATACTGTAGAGAACAACACTATACACTATAGAGAACAACACTATACACTATAGAGAAGAACACTATACTGTAGAGAACAACACTATTCCGGCACAGCCAGAAAAGGACTAGCCACCCCACATAGCCTGGTTCCTCTCTAGGTTTCTTCCTAGGTTTTGGTAACAGAGGGACCTTCCTTTGGTTGAGGATCAATCCATTCTTTCACGGAACAACTCCCCCTTTCATAAAGTAACTCAGATCGGCCCGAACAGCAGATGAATTTGCCCACTTTCCCTGCTGAGGTATCTGTGGTGGAATGATCACTCATATCAGAGACATAGGTGTGTGTGTGTGTGTGTGTGTGTGTGTGTGTGTGTGTGTGTGTGTGTGTGTGTGTGTGTGTGTGTGTGTGTGTGTGAGTGTGTGAGTGTGAGAGAGAGATGAATGGGACTTTCAACCACACGACCCAATGGTTTCCACATCACTGGGTCTGGTCTGGGTTTGATGATTGAGCTGATAGATAACAGATGGTTGACAACTTTTACTTGTAGCGAATATCGATGTAAGTGAAACAAACAACAACCAATCAGACATTGTCCATCCTTGATTTATTCACTCAAGGGACCCCAACAGCCAATCAGACAATGTCCATCCTTGATTTATTCACACAAGGGACCCCAACAACCAATCAGATATTGTCCATCCTTGATTTATTCACTCAAGGGACCCCAACAACAGATCAGACATTGTCCATCCTTGATTTATTCACACAAGGGACCCCAACAACCAAACAGCAGTGGGTTGCTGATTGAAGGTTTGCATGAGTTGGCAAGAGTCTGATGATGTGGAGGATGGCCCTCCGTTACCAAGAGTCTGATGATGTGGAGGATGGCCCTCCGTTACCAAGAGCCTGATGATGTTGAGGATGGCCCTCCGTTACCAAGAGTCTAATGATTTGGAGGATGGCCCTCCGTTACCAAGAGTCTAATGATGTTGAGGATGGCCCTCCGTTACCAAGAGCCTGATGATGTTGAGGATGGCCCTTCGTTACCAAGAGCCTGATGATGTTGAGGATGGCCCTTCGTTACCAAAAGCCTGAGGATGGCCCTCCGTTACCAAGAGCCTGATGATGTTGAGGATGGCCCTTCGTTACCAAGAGCCTGAGGATGGCCCTCTGTTACCAAGAGCCTGATGATGTTGAGGATGGCCCTCCGTTACCAAGAGCCTGATGATGTTGAGGATGGCCCTCTGTTACCAAGAGCCTGAGGATGGCCCTCTGTTGCCAAGAGCCTGAGGATAGCCCTCCGTTACCAAGAGCCTGATGATGTTGAGGATGGCCCTCCGTTACCAAAAGCCTGAGGATGGCCCTCCATTACCAAGAGTCTGAGGATGGCCCTCCGTTACCAAAAGCCTGAGGATGGCCCTCCGTTACCAAGAGTCTGATGATGGCCCTCCATTACCAAAAGCCTGAGGATGGCCCTCCGTTACCAAGAGCCTGATGATGTTGAGGATGGCCCTTCGTTACCAAAAGCCTGAGGATGGCCCTCCGTTACCATGGTCTTCATGTTGGTTTGATATCAACCTGTCATCATTCCCTGTTGGTAGTTGTTTTTCTCATGATTCTAAAGTGACTCATAAAAGAGAAGTTATATTAAGCTCCATGATCAGTGTGAGCCAACACCTTGACATCAACTATGTACCCTTTGACCTATGAGTAGTCTGTTAACATGGTTTCACATCCCTGTTTAGAGACGCTGCTGGATTCCACATCACGTCCTCTACCCCACACTCGACCCCCGTGACAACGAACCACTCTCCTCACGGCCAGTGACTTGGCTGTGAGGATATTACCCCCCAGACAAGTCTCTCACGTAGAGTAGTTGACTTGTGGCCACCCCCCATGATGCCGAGCTGCAACCCAGAACACCCAGCTTGAGTTCACTTCCCCTCTGTGGGATTCTACTGAAGAGGCTCTTCAGGAAGTCGTCACCACTGAAAAAATGTGAGGAGGACCATAAATATTAAACCAAAATACTATATTACACATATACTGTACAGCGTATTGTATCTCATTCAATCAGAATACTATATAACACATATACTGTATTGTCTCATTCAATCAGAATACTATATAACACATATACTGTATTGTCTCATTCAATCAGAATACTATATAACACATATACTGTACAGTGTCTCATTCAATCAGAATACTAGATAACACATATACTGTACAGTGTCTCATTCAATCAGAATACTAGATAACACATATACTGTACAGTGTATTGTATCTTAGTGGGGATGATATGGATGAGATCACTTCCATTTCTGGAACCTGGTTTTCAAAGAACTTCTGTGATTGTAAACATGCTGTTGTTGACTTGTGAGAGAAGTGAAACGAAGAGTCAATGTGGCCCAGTTGACAGTGAGACTGATACAGCTGTAGCTTCTGGTTCCTACTATAGGATCAATGTGGCCCAGTTGACAGTGAGACTGATACAGCTGTAGCTTCTGGTTCCTGCTACAGGGTCAATGTGGCCCAGTTGACAGTGAGACTGATACAGCTGTAGCTTCTGGTTCCTACTACAGGGTCAATGTGGCCCAGTTGACAGTGAGACTGATACAGCTGTAGCTTCTGGTTCCTGCTACAGGGTCAATGTGGCCCAGTTGATAGTGAGACTGATACAGCTGTAGCTTCTGGTTCCTGCTACAGGGTCAATGTGGCCCAGTTGACAGTGAGACTGATACAGCTGTAGCTTCTGGTTCCTGCTACAGGGTCAATGTGGCCCCGTTGACAGTGAGACTGATACAGCTGTAGCTTCTGGTTCCTGCTACAGGGTCAATGTGGCCCAGTTGATAGTGAGACTGATACAGCTGTAGCTTCTGGTTCCTGCTACAGGGTCAATGTGGCCCAGTTGACAGTGAGACTGATACAGCTGTAGCTTCTGGTTCCTGCTACAGGGTCAATGTGGCCCCGTTGACAGTGAGACTGATACAGCTGTAGCTTCTGGTTCCTGCTACAGGGTCAATGTGGCCCAGTTGATAGTGAGACTGATACAGCTGTAGCTTCTGGTTCCTGCTACAGGGTCAATGTGGCCCAGTTGATAGTGAGACTGATACAGCTGTAGCTTCTGGTTCCTGCTACAGGGTCAATGTGGCCCAGTTGATAGTGAGACTGATACAGCTGTAGCTTCTGGTTCCTGCTACAGATCATTCTGTTTACTATGCCCAAGTCATGCTTACTGTCTAAGAAGTAAGGAAAAATTCCCCGCTCCTTCCCCATCAGAATCCAGAGAAACCAGTCCTTAGTCATATCTATTCTTATATTAACCTTGTGAGACCCAATGTTGCAAGAATGTAAGGTCTCCTGAATTGCATCCTGTACATGTCCTAAACTGAAACGTCAACCCACTACATAACGTGTCTCCTTCGACCCAGATGTATCTCTAGTGTGTGTTCTGTGTCAGTAGGATTCTTGTGGCATCAGTAGTCTCTGAAACAGAACCCTGTCCAACTGTGAGCCCACGCCGGTTCCCTACACAATAATATTGTGTAAGGCCTTCATACAAGTACATTGCTTGAAATATATTTTGCTGTGTTGTCTAAGATATAGTGATTGATTGAAGAGCAACTTTTAATTACTGAACACATTGTAAATGAAAGATGATACGGAATGCAGCAGCAGTGATAGACCATTTATATGTCGTATTATAACAAAGCACCTATTCCATCGATTTCTTTGGTTTAGCTGACGATTTCCAGATGGTAAGAAATGACTGTCTCTACCACATTTCTTTCCAATTCAGTCATGTTTCTTCAATAAAGTCGAGTATGCCCCTGTAGACCTACTGGCCTTGCAGTCCTGGAGGAACTAATAAGTTCTTTATTCAGCTTCATCACATTGTTCTAGAAATACAGAATCATCTCCTCCATCCACACAACATAGGAAATGTTAGTCTACATCACATCCACCATGCTGACCCTCAACACGGGCCCCTCAGGGGTCTACAACACATCCACCATGCTGACCCTCAACACGGGGCCCCTCAGGGGTCTACAACACATCCACCATGCTGACCCTCAACACGGGGCCCCTCAGGGGTCTACAACACATCCACCGTGCTGACCCTCAGGGGTCTACAACACATCCACCATGCTGACCCTCAACACGGGCCCGTCAGGGGTCAACAACACATCCACCGTGCTGACCCTCAACACGGGCCCTCAGGGGTCTACAACACATCCACCATGCTGACCCTCAACACAGGCTCCTCAGGGGTCAACAACACATCCACCATGCTGACCCTCAACACGGGGCCCTCAGGGGTCTACAACACATCCACGGCACTGACCCTCAACACGGGGCCCGTCAGGGGTCTACAACACATCCACGGCACTGACCCTCAACACGGGGCCCGTCAGGGGTCTACAACACATCCACCATGCTGACCCTCAACACGGGCCCCTCAGGGGTCTACAACACATCCACCACACTGACCCTCAACACGGGCCCCTCAGGGGTCTACAACACATCCACCGTGCTGACCCTCAACATGGGCCCCTCAGGGGTCTACAACACATCCACCGTGCTGACCCTCAGGGGTCTACAACACATCCACCATGCTGACCCTCAACACGGGGCCCTCAGGGGTCTACATCACATCCACCATGCTGACCCTCAACACGGGGCCCCTCAGGGGTCTACAACACATCCACCGTGCTGACCCTCAGGGGTCTACAACACATCCACCATGCTGACCCTCAACATGGGCCCCTCAGGGGTCAACAACACATCTACCGTGCTGACCCTCAAC
The DNA here is from genome assembly GCF_045791955.1 of Oncorhynchus clarkii lewisi. Lineage (NCBI taxonomy): Eukaryota > Metazoa > Chordata > Actinopteri > Salmoniformes > Salmonidae > Oncorhynchus > Oncorhynchus clarkii. The sequence goes on along the minus strand of NC_092147.1, from coordinate 91,156,470 downwards.
ACGGGCCCGTCAGGGGTCAACAACACATCCACCGTGCTGACCCTCAACACGGGCCCTCAGGGGTCTACAACACATCCACCATGCTGACCCTCAACACGGGCTCCTCAGGGGTCAACAACACATCCACCATGCTGACCCTCAACACGGGGCCCTCAGGGGTCTACATCACATCCACCATGCTGACCCTCAACACGGGGCCCCTCAGGGGTCTACAACACATCCACCGTGCTGACCCTCAGGGGTCTACAACACATCCACCATGCTGACCCTCAACACGGGCCCCTCAGGGGTCTACAACACATCCACCGTGCTGACCCTCAGGGGTCTACAACACATCCACCATGCTGACCCTCAACACGGGGCCCCTCAGGGGTCTACAACACATCCACCGTGCTGACCCTCAACACGGGCCCCTCAGGGGTCTACAACACATCCAGGTTAGAAACGTTTTGATTTTAAAATAATCATTGTATAACGACACCTCTGTTTTTAAGCCTGGATTCCTAGCACATTGATATTATTGTTGGATTTGATTTTAATAGCTATTATTTCATTGGTCATAATAATATGTCGATAGTCAATCAAATGTAATCAATCAAATGTAATCAATCAAATGTATTTATAAAGCCCTTCTTACACCAGCTGATGTCACAAAGTGCTGTACAGAAACCCAGCCTAATACCCCAAACAGCAGGAATAGAAGCATGGTGGCTAGGAAAAACTAGAAAGGCAGGAACCTAGGAAGAAACCTAGAGAGGAACCAGGCTATGAGGGGTGGTCAGTCCTCTTCTGGCTGTGCCGGGTGGAGTTTAGAAACCTAGAGCGGTACCAAGCTATGAGGGGTGGCCAGTCCTCTTCTTGCTGTGCCGGGTGGAGATTAGAAACCTAGAGCGGTACCAAGCTATGAGGGGTGGCCAGTCCTCTTCTTGCTGTGCCGGGTGGAGTTTAGAAACCTAGAGCGGTACCAAGCTATGAGGGGTGGCCAGTCCTCTTCTGGCTGTGCCGGGTGGAGATTAGAAACCTAGAGCGGTACCAAGCTATGAGGGGTGGCCAGTCCTCTTCTTGCTGTGCCGGGTGGAGATTAGAAACCTAGAGCGGTACCAAGCTATGAGGGGTGGCCAGTCCTCTTCTGGCTGTGCTGGGTGGAGTTTAGAAACCTAGAGCGGTACCAAGCTATGAGGGGTGGCCAGTCCTCTTCTTGCTGTGCCGGGTGGAGATTAGAAACCTAGAGCGGTACCAAGCTATGAGGGGTGGCCAGTCCTCTTCTGACTGTGCCGGGTGGAGTTTATAACAGAACATGGCCGAGATGTTCAAATGTTCATAGATGACCAGCAGGGTCAAATAATAATAATCACAGTGGATGTAGAGGGAGCAACAGGTCAGCACCTCAGGAGTAAATGTCAGTTAGCTTTTCATAGCCGATCGTTCAGATAGTGAACAACCTTGTTTTACTCTTCTTGAGGGTTGACAACTTTCTGAGAAGTAGCCATTATTTACTATTTTACACCTAGAGTTACTATACATAACTTTAACCTATTTTATAAGAGATTCTCCAACATTTAAATAATCCAGGCATTTATATATAAACTCCAGTCACACTTTATCAAAAGCCTTTTCAAAGTCTGTTATGAATACCAGGCTTGCTTTCCTAGATGTTTCCTAGTGTTCAATTGTTTCAAATACTTGTCTTATATTATCTCCAATGTAACGTCCATGTAAAAATTTTATAATTTAATAATAGAATAATAGAACATTTTAATAATTTAATAATATAATAATTTAATAATAAAATAATATAAGAATTTAATAATATAATATTTTAATAATATAATATAATATTTTAATAATTTAATAATATAATCATTTACTAATAAAATATTATAATAATTTAATAATATAATAATTTCATCATTTTATAATATAATAATATAATAATTTTAATGATATGTGCTATTTCTTTTGCTAGGGGTTTTTGCATCACAACACTGAAGTGTAAAGGAACTCCATGTTTTAGACTGGATCGTTATACCTACCACCTGGGTCCACCTGGGTCCACCTGGGTCCTGTTTCAGTCATGAAATCAGACCTGAGTACCTGATAGGAGGGGTTAAAATATACTAATAGTAGATCAAATAAGGTCTCATTTACCCCAACTGGTGTGCCATCCAGCCCTGGAGTTTTCCCTGGTCTAAAGGCTTTCATTGCATCAATACATACCTCCTCTGCAATTTGGCCATCATACAAGTCTTTCTGTACAGATGCTAATTTTACACCACTATTAGGAAAAAAGTCCTTCCAATTAACTTCAGTTAGTGGAAATGGAGGAGACTGAAAAGAGAACATATGCTTAAAATGTTTACTTCCTCTTTCAAAGTATGGTTTGGTGAATCATGGATGACTCCGTAATTTGTAACAAGTTTCTGTAAATTATTTTTGGTCGAATTTCTATGTTGAAGATTCTAAAATAATTTGGTGCAATTTTTCCCCATATTCCATCCAATTAGCTTTATTTTTATAATACATTACACTGGGTCTTTGTTGAATAAGTTATTCCATGTCTTTTTGTTTTCCTTCTAACTCGTTCTGTGCCTCTATGGTACAGTTTTTATTGCTGTCTATCTGTGCTGTTAGTTCTTCTATTTAATTTGTTAACATGAACTCTTTTACCCATAATAGTTTGTGTTTTAAACATGAGTATTGAACTGCATGACCTCTAAAGGCCCATTTTAAAATACCGATGTTCCTTCCTCTTGGTTCAAAACAGGATGTCATCCAGTAAGCTGTGATAAAACTTCCAATATCCTCGCCCACTATAGTCCTCGCCCACTATAGTCCTCGACCACTATAGTCCTCGCACACTATAGTCCTCGCCCACTATAGTCCTCACCCACTATAGTCCTCGCCCACTAAGGTCCTCGCCCACGTGGAGCCTCGCCCACTATAGTCCTCGCCCACGTGGATCCTCGCCCACGTGGAGTCTCGCCCACTATATAGTCCTCGCCCACGTGAGTCCTTGCCCACTATAGTCCTCGCCCACTATAGTCCTCGCCCACTATAGTCCTCACCCACTGTAGTCCTCGCCAACTGTAGTCCTCGCCCACTATAGCCCTCGCCCACGTGGAGTCTCGCCACTATAGTCCTCGCCCACTATATAGTCCTCGCCCACGTGAGTCCTCGCCCACTATAGTCCTCGCCCACTTTAGGCCTCGCCCACTATAATCCTCGCCCACTATAGTCTTCGCCCACTATAGTCCTCACCCACTATAGTCCTCGCCAACTATAGTCCTCGCCCACTATAGCCCTCGCCCACGTGGACCCTCGCCCACTATAGTCCTCGCCCACGTGGAGCCTCGCCCACTATAGTCCTCGCCCACGTGGAGCCTCACCCACTATAGTCCTCGCCCACATTAGTCCTCGCCCACTATAGTCCTCGCCCACGTGGAGCCTTGTCCACTATAGTCCTCGGCCACGTGGAGCCTCACCCAATATAGTCCTCGCACACGTGGAGCCTTGTCCACTATAGTCCTCGCCCACGTGGAGCCTCGCCCACTATAGTCCTCGCCCACAATAGTCCTCGCCCACTATAGTCCTCGCCCACTATAGTCCTCGCCCACGTGAGACCTCGCCCACGTGAGACCTCGCCCACTATAGTCCTCGCCCACGTGAGTCCTCGCCCACGTGAGACCTCACCCACTATAGTCCTCGCCCACGTGAGACCTCGCCCACGTGAGACCTCGCCCACTATAGTCCTCGCCCACGTGAGTCCTCACCCACTATAGTCCTCGCCCACGTGAGACCTCGCCCACGTGAGACCTCGCCCACTATAGTCCTCGCCCACGTGAGTCCTCGCCCACGTGAGACCTCACCCACTATAGTCCTCGCCCACTTGAGTCCTCGCCCTACGTGAGACCTCGCCCACGTGAGACCTCGCCCACGTGAGACCTCGACCACGTGAGTCCTCGCCCACGTGAGTCCTTGCCCACTATAGGCCTCGCCCACGTGAGTCCTCGCCCACTATAGTCCTCGCCCACGTGAGACCTCGACCACGTGAGTCCTCGAACACGTGAGTCCTCGCCCACTATAGTCCTCGCCCACGTGAGACCTCGATCACATGAGTCCTCGACCACGTGGATCCTCGCCCACGTGAGTCCTTGCCCACATGGGTCCTCGCCCACATGAACCCTCGCCCACGTGGATCCTCGCCCACGTGAACCCTCGCCCACGTGGATCCTCGCCCACGTGGATCCTCGCCCACGTGGATCCTCGCCCACGTGGATCCTCGCCCACGTGAGTCCTCGACCACGTGGTTCCTCGCCCACGTGAGTCCTCGCCCACGTGAGTCCTCGCCCACGTTAGTCCTCGCCCACGTGAGTCCTTGCCCACGTGGATCCTCGCCCACTTGAGTCCTCGCCCACGTGGTGCCTCGCCCACTATAGTCCTCGCCCACGTGGAGCCTCGCCCACTATAGTCCTCGCCCACAATAGTCCTCGCCCACTATAGTCCTCGCCCACTATAGTCCTCGCCCACTATAGTCCTCACCCAAGTGAGACCTCGCCCACTATAGTCCTCGCCCACGTGAGTCCTCGCCCACGTGAGACCTCACCCACTATAGTCCTCGCCCACGTGAGTCCTCGCCCACGTGAGACCTCGCCCACGCGAGACCTCGCCCACGTGAGACCTCGACCACGTGAGCCCTCGCCAACTATAGTCCTCGCCCACTATAGCCCTCGCCCACGTGGACCCTCGCCCACTATAGTCCTCGCCCACGTGGAGCCTCGCCCACTATAGTCCTCGCCCACGTGGAGCCTCACCCACTAAAGACCTCGCCCACATTAGTCCTCGCCCACTATAGTCCTCGCCCACGTGGAGCCTTGTCCACTATAGTCCTCGCCCACGTGGAGCCTCGCCCACTATAGTCCTCGCCCACTGGGTCCTCGCCCACGTGGAGCCTCGCCCACTATAGTCCTCGCCCACAATAGTCCTCACCCACTATAGTCCTCGCCAACTATAGTCTTCACCTACTATAGCCCTCGCCCACGTGGAGCCTCGCCCACTATAGTCCTCGCCCACGTGGATCCTCACCCACTATAGTCCTCGCCCACGTGGAGCCTCGCCCACTATAGTCCTCGCCCACGTGGAGCCTCACCCACTATAGTCCTCGCCCACGTGGAGCCTTGTCCACTATAGTCCTCGCCCACGTGGAGCCTCGCCCACTGGGTCCTCGCCCACGTGGAGCCTCGCCCACTATAGTGGAGCCTTGTCCACTATAGTCCTCGCCCACGTGGAGCCTCGCCCACTATAGTCCTCGCCCGCAATAGTCCTCGCCCAATATAGTCCTCGCCCACTATAGTCCTCGCCCACGTGAGACCTCGCCCACGTGAGACCTCGCCCACTATAGTCCTCGCCCACGTGAGTCCTCGCCCACGTGAGACCTCATCCACTATAGTCCTCGCCCACGTGAGACCTCGCCCACTATAGTCCTCGCCCACGTGAGTCCTCGCCCACGTGAGACCTCACCCACTATAGTCCTCGCCCACGTGAGTCCTCGCCCACGTGAGACCTCGCCCACGTGAGACCTCGCCCACGTGAGACCTCGACCACGTGAGTCCTCGCCCACGTGAGTCCTTGCCCACTATAGGCCTTGCCCACGTGAGACCTCGACCACGTGAGTCCTCGACCACGTGAGGCCTCGCCCACTATAGTCCTCGCCCACGTGAGACCTCGACCACGTGAGTCCTCGACCACGTGAGTCCTCGCCCACTATAGTCCTCGCCCACGTGAGACCTCGACCACGTGAGTCCTCGACCACGTGGATTCTCGCCCACGTGAGTCCTCGACCACGTGAATCCTCGCCCACGTTGGTCCTCGCCCACATGGGTCCTCGCCCACATGAACCCTCGCCCACGTGGATCCTCGCCCACGTGAACCCTCGCCCACGTGGATCCTCGCCCACGTGGATCCTCGCCCACGTGAATCCTCGCCCACGTGAGTCCTCGACCACGTGGTTCCTCGCCCACGTGAGTCCTCGCCCACGTGAGTCCTCGCCCACGTGAGTCCTTGCCCACGTGGAGCCTCGCCCACTATAGTCCTCACCCACAATAGTCCTCGCCCACTATAGTCCTCGCCCACTATAGTCCTCGCCCACGTGAGACCTCGCCCACGTGAGACCTCGCCCACTATAGTCCTCGCCCACTATAGTCCTCGCCCACGTGAGACCTCACCCACTATAGTCCTCGCCCACGTGAGTCCTCGCCCACGTGAGACCTCGCCCACGTGAGACCTCACCCACGTGAGACCTCGCCCACGTGAGACCTCGACCACGTGAGTCCTCGCCCACGTGAGTCCTCGCCCACTATAGGCCTCGCCCACGTGAGACCTCGACCACGTGAGTCCTCGACCACGTGAGTCCTCGCCCACTATAGTCCTCGCCCACGTGAGACCTCGACCACGTGAGTCCTCGACCACGTGAGTCCTCGCCCACTATAGTCCTCGCCCACGTGAGACCTCGACCACGTGAGTCCTCGACCACGTGGATCCTCGCCCACGTGAGTCCTCGACCACGTGAATCCTCGCCCATGTTGGTCCTCGCCCACATGGGTCCTCGCCCACATGAACCCTCGCCCACGTGGATCCTCGCCCACGTGAACCCTCGCCCACGTGGATCCTCGCCCACGTGGATCCTCGCCCACGTGAGTCCTCGCCCACATGGTGCCTCGCCCACGTGAGTCCTCGCCCACGTGAGTCCTCGCCCACGTGGTTCCTCGCTCACGTGGATCCTCGCCCACGTGAATCCTCGCCCACGTGAATCCTCGCCCACGTGAGTCCTCGCCCACGTGAATCCTCGCACAGGTGAATCCTCGTCCACATGGACCCTCGCCCACATGGAAATTCTGTAAGAGTAATGTGGATGCCAATTATTTGACGGTCCAACCATATTCTGCCTCCTATCAAAACTTTTTAAACTTTTGGTGCCAGGATAGAAGAAAGTAATGAAGACGACTAGCTTGATTAAGCCTACAGCATCTCTTATCAGTAGCTCTTACGAGTAGCTCTTACCAGCATCTCTTATCAGTAGCTCTTACGAGTAGCTCTTCCCAGCATCTCTTACCAGCATCTCTTATCAGTAGCTCTTACGAGTAGCTCTTACCAGCATCTCTTATCAGTATCTCTTACCAGCATATACCAGCATTCCGGGTTGGATGCGCGCGTGTTAAAGAAGCAGTGCAGCTTGGTTGGGTTGTGTTTCGGAGGACGCATGGCTTTCGACCTTCGTCTCTCCCGAGCCCGTACGGGAGTTGTGGTGATGAGACAAGATAGTAACTACTAATAATTGGATACCACGAAATTGGGGAGAAAAGGGAGTAAAAATAAATGTAAAAGAAAGAAAGAAAAGGGAATTACATTCCAAATACACCTACCTCGGATCGGAAGTACCCCCCTTTACCCCAAACATGTTCCATAATCCACTGGTTATGATTCAAGAGATCTTTATCCTGAAGGTTTTGACTTTTCTGACAATCAACGACCTCAAGATGAAATAGGATCTCCATTATCTACTACCTATATGTACATATCTACCTCAATAATCTGGTACCCTGCACATCCACTCAGTACTGGTACTCCCTGTATATAGCCATGTTATTACCTGGTACTTCCTGTAAATAGCCATGTTATTACCTGGTACTTCCTTTATATAGCCATGTTGTTACCTGGTACTTCTTGTATATAGTCATGTTATTACCTGGTACTTCCTGTTTATAGCCATGTTATTACCTGGTACTTCCTGTATATAGTCATGTTATTACCTGGTACTTCCTGTATATAGCCATGTTATTACCTGGTACTTCCTGTTTATAGCCATGTTATTACCTGGTACTTCCTGTATATAGCCATGTTATTACCTCCCTGTATATAGCCATGTTATTGCCTGGTACTCCCTGTATATAGCCATGTTATTACCTGGTACTTCCTGTATATAGCCATGTTATTACCTGGTACTTCCTGTATATAGCCATGTTATTACCTGGTACTTCCTGTATATAGTTATATTATTTTTACTCATTATGTTTATTCGTTATTCAGTATTTATTCCTCCTGTCACTTTCTATTTATCTATTTTTTAATCTTTATCTTTAACTCTGTGTTTTTGGAAAATGACTCGTAAATCAGATGTTCACTGTTAGTGTACACCTGTTGTTTATGAAACATGGGACAAATTTCATTTGATTGGATTTTAACTACCAGCCTAACCACAAACATGATTTAAAAAAAAAGATTATTATAATATAATTTGTGCAACTTTAAATAACTTTATGAGAATACATGATCGTTTGATTCCAAATAAAACACAACCAGGATTTAGTTTCAAATGTCAAATGTGTAGCCTACAGTTCAGGAATATTTAATGTTGCCCTCTTGATAAGAAATAAACATTTTCTATTAAGACAAGTAAAATCATGGTATGGCTGTAGGGTATGACGGTAAGGTGTGGCTGTAGGGTGTGGCTGTAGGGTATGACTGTAGGGTATGGCTGTAGGGTATGACTATAGGGTATGAATGTAGGGTATGAATGTAGGGTATGACTGTAGGGTGTGACATGACTATAGGGTATGACTGTAGGGTATGGCTGTAGGGTATGACTGTAGGGTATGACTGTAGGGTATGACTGTAGGGTGTGACATGACTATAGGGTATAACTGTAGGGTATGGCTGTAGGGTATGACTGTAGGGTATGACTGTAGGGTATGGCTGTAGGGTATGACTGTAGGGTATGACTGTAGGGTATGACTGTAGGGTGTGGCTGTAGGGTGTGGCTGTAGGGTATAACTGTAGGGTATGTCTTATTGCCATGGTAAACAAGGAAATAAATACTTTATTTCAGTTTTATGGAATGATTGTCCAAACGATAAATCACCTTTCTGCCTCATTCCATCTGAGCCTGGGCAGTCTGCTGTGTTGCGCTGCCATTAAAGCTGGACTCCAGTGTTGTTGAACAGAAACGATAACAGGAAATGAATCAGCATCTTAACCAGACCTGGCTCACGTATCGTTGTTCACACATTACATCAGGTTCTCTTTCTATCACTACAGGAGATGCACGAAGCACTGTAGTGATGAGGGTCATTGTGTTATTGTTGAAAAGTAATGTCTATTTCCTGAGAGGCAGTCACAAGGCCTGCAACACCCACACACCTGCACACACACACACACACACACACACACACACACACACACACACACACACACACACACACACACACACACACACACACACACACACACACACACAGACACACACACACACACACACACACACACACACCCTATAGTCAGACCCTACAGTCATACCCTATAGTCATACATACACATACATACACACACACACACACACACACACACACACACACACACACACACACACACACACACACACACACCCTATAGTCACACCCTACAGGCATACCCTATAGTCACACGCACACACACACACACACACACACACACACACACCCTATAGTCACACCCTACAGGCATACCCTATAGTCACACGCACACACACACACACACACACCCACACACACACACACCCACGCACACACACACACACACACACACACCCTATAGTCACACCCTACAGGCATACCCTATAGTCACACGCACACACACACACCCACACACACACACACACACACACACACACACACACACACACACACACACACACACACACACACACACACACACACACACACACACACACACACACACAGGGCAGTCAAAACTGTGAGTAGGATTGAGAGATAGGCAGAGAGACAGACAGTGATGACAGACAGACAGACAGACAGACAGACAGACAGACAGACACAGACAGACACAGACAGACAGACAGACAGACAGACAGACAGACAGACAGACAGACAGACAGACAGACAGACAGTGATGACATCATCTTCAGGGAAATCTGTTTTTGGTAATCAACTAACGTGTCGACCAAACATTCCCTCATTGTGATAAGTAACTATGTTTTGGCCTAGTGTTTGGCCTGGGCAGGCTGTCATTATAAATAAGAATTTGTTCTTAATTAACTGACTTGCCGAGTTAAATGAAGGTAAAATACAAAAATACAAAAATGTAAATAAGGTCTGAGAGGAAGTGGAGCATCCTGCTCATCGTTGTGTGGCTGCCAACTGGCCAATGACGCTCATCGTTGTGTGGCTGCCAACTGGCCAATGACGCTCATCGTTGTGTGGCTGCCAACTGGCTAATGACGCTCATCGTTGTGTGGCTGCCAACTGGCCAATGACGCTCATCGTTGTGTGGCTGCCAACTGGCTAATGACGCTCATCGTTGTGTGGCTGCCAACTGGCCAATGACGCTCATCGTTGTGTGGCTGCCAACTGGCTAATGACGCTCATCGTTGTGTGGCTGCCAACTGGCCAATGACGCTCATCGTTGTGTGGCTGCCAACTGGCTAATGACGCTCATCGTTGTGTGGCTGCCAACTGGCTAATGACGCTCATCGTTGTGTGGCTGCCAACTGGCCAATGACGCTCATCGTTGTGTGGCTGCCAACTGGCTAATGACGCTCATCGTTGTGTGGCTGCCAACTGGCCAATGACGCTCATCGTTGTGTGGCTGCCAACTGGCTAATGACGCTCATCGTTGTGTGGCTGCCAACTGGCTAATGACGCTCATCGTTGTGTGGCTGCCAACTGGCTAATGACGCTCATCGTTGTGTGGCTGCCAACTGGCTAATGACGCTCATCGTTGTGTGGCTGCCAACTGGCCAATGACGCTCATCGTTGTGTGGCTGCCAACTGGCTAATGACGCTCATCGTTGTGTGGCTGCCAACTGGCTAATGACGCTCATCGTTGTGTGGCTGCCAACTGGCCAATGACGCTCATCGTTGTGTGGCTGCCAACTGGCTAATGACGCTCATCGTTGTGTGGCTGCCAACTGGCTAATGACGCTCATCGTTGTGTGGCTGCCAACTGGCCAATGACGCTCATCGTTGTGTGGCTGCCAACTGGCCAATGACGCTCATCGTTGTGTGGCTGCCAACTGGCTAATGACGCTCATCGTTGTGTGGCTGCCAACTGGCTAATGACGCTCATCGTTGTGTGGCTGCCAACTGGCCAATGACGCTCATCGTTGTGTGGCTGCCAACTGGCCAATGACGCTCATCGTTGTGTGGCTGCCAACTGGCTAATGACGCTCATCGTTGTGTGGCTGCCAACTGGCCAATGACGCTCATCGTTGTGTGGCTGCCAACTGGCCAATGACGCTCATCGTTGTGTGGCTGCCAACTGGCTAATGACGCTCATCGTTGTGTGGCTGCCAACTGGCTAATGACGCTCATCGTTGTGTGGCTGCCAACTGGCTAATGACGCTCATCGTTGTGTGGCTGCCAACTGGCCAATGACGCTCATCGTTGTGTGGCTGCCAACTGGCTAATGACGCTCATCGTTGTGTGGCTGCCAACTGGCTAATGACGCTCATCGTTGTGTGGCTGCCAACTGGCCAATGACGCTCATCGTTGTGTGGCTGCCAACTGGCCAATGACGCTCATCGTTGTGTGGCTGCCAACTGGCCAATGACGCTCATCGTTGTGTGGCTGCCAACTGGCCAATGACGCTCATCGTTGTGTGGCTGCCAACTGGCCAATGACGCTCATCGTTGTGTGGCTGCCAACTGGCCAATGACGCTCATCGTTGTGTGGCTGCCAACTGGCTAATGACGCTCATCGTTGTGTGGCTGCCAACTGGCCAATGACGCTCATCGTTGTGTGGCTGCCAACTGGCCAATGACGCTCATCGTTGTGTGGCTGCCAACTGGCTAATGACGCTCATCGTTGTGTGGCTGCCAACTGGCTAATGACGCTCATCGTTGTGTGGCTGCCAACTGGCTAATGACGCTCATCGTTGTGTGGCTGCCAACTGGCCAATGACGCTCATCGTTGTGTGGCTGCCAACTGGCTAATGACGCTCATCGTTGTGTGGCTGCCAACTGGCTAATGACGCTCATCGTTGTGTGGCTGCCAACTGGCCAATGACGCTCATCGTTGTGTGGCTGCCAACTGGCCAATGACGCTCATCGTTGTGTGGCTGCCAACTGGCCAATGACGCTCATCGTTGTGTGGCTGCCAACTGGCCAATGACGCTCATCGTTGTGTGGCTGCCAACTGGCCAATGACGCTCATCGTTGTGTGGCTGCCAACTGGCCAATGACGCTCATCGTTGTGTGGCTGCCAACTGGCTAATGACGCTCATCGTTGTGTGGCTGCCAACTGGCCAATGACGCTCATCGTTGTGTGGCTGCCAACTGGCTAATGACGCTCATCGTTGTGTGGCTGCCAACTGGCTAATGACGCTCATCGTTGTGTGGCTGCCAACTGGCCAATGACGCTCATCGTTGTGTGGCTGCCAACTGGCCAATGACGCTCATCGTTGTGTGGCTGCCAACTGGCTAATGACGCTCATCGTTGTGTGGCTGCCAACTGGCTAATGACGCTCATCGTTGTGTGGCTGCCAACTGGCCAATGACGCTCATCGTTGTGTGGCTGCCAACTGGCCAATGACGCTCATCGTTGTGTGGCTGCCAACTGGCTAATGACGCTCATCGTTGTGTGGCTGCCAACTGGCCAATGACGCTCATCGTTGTGTGGCTGCCAACTGGCCAATGACGCTCATCGTTGTGTGGCTGCCAACTGGCTAATGACGCTCATCGTTGTGTGGCTGCCAACTGGCCAATGACGCTCATCGTTGTGTGGCTGCCAACTGGCTAATGACGCTCATCGTTGTGTGGCTGCCAACTGGCCAATGACGCTCATCGTTGTGTGGCTGCCAACTGGCTAATGACGCTCATCGTTGTGTGGCTGCCAACTGGCTAATGACGCTCATCGTTGTGTGGCTGCCAACTGGCCAATGACGCTCATCGTTGTGTGGCTGCCAACTGGCCAATGACGCTCATCGTTGTGTGGCTGCCAACTGGCCAATGACGCTCATCGTTGTGTGGCTGCCAACTGGCCAATGACGCTCATCGTTGTGTGGCTGCCAACTGGCCAATGACGCTCATCGTTGTGTGGCTGCCAACTGGCCAATGACGCTCATCGTTGTGTGGCTGCCAACTGGCTAATGACGCTCATCGTTGTGTGGCTGCCAACTGGCCAATGACGCTCATCGTTGTGTGGCTGCCAACTGGCTAATGACGCTCATCGTTGTGTGGCTGCCAACTGGCTAATGACGCTCATCGTTGTGTGGCTGCCAACTTGCCAATGACGCTCATCGTTGTGTGGCTGCCAACTGGCCAATGACGCTCATCGTTGTGTGGCTGCCAACTGGCTAATGACGCTCATCGTTGTGTGGCTGCCAACTGGCTAATGACGCTCATCGTTGTGTGGCTGCCAACTGGCCAATGACGCTCATCGTTGTGTGGCTGCCAACTGGCCAATGACGCTCATCGTTGTGTGGCTGCCAACTGGCTAATGACGCTCATCGTTGTGTGGCTGCCAACTGGCCAATGACGCTCATCGTTGTGTGGCTGCCAACTGGCTAATGACGCTCATCGTTGTGTGGCTGCCAACTGGCTAATGACGCTCATCGTTGTGTGGCTGCCAACTGGCCAATGACGCTCATCGTTGTGTGGCTGCCAACTGGCTAATGACGCTCATCGTTGTGTGGCTGCCAACTGGCTAATGACGCTCATCGTTTTGTGGCTGCCAACTGGCTAATGACGCTCATCGTTGTGTGGCTGCCAACTGGCCAATGACGCTCATCGTTGTGTGGCTGCCAACTGGCTAATGACGCTCATCGTTGTGTGGCTGCCAACTGGCTAATGACGCTCATCGTTGTGTGGCTGCCAACTGGCTAATGACGCTCATCGTTGTGTGGCTGCCAACTGGCTAATGACGCTCATCGTTGTGTGGCTGCCAACTGGCCAATGACGCTCATCGTTGTGTGGCTGCCAACTGGCCAATGACGCTCATCGTTGTGTGGCTGCCAACTGGCCAATGACGCTCATCGTTGTGTGGCTGCCAACTGGCTAATGACGCTCATCGTTGTGTGGCTGCCAACTGGCTAATGACGCTCATCGTTGTGTGGCTGCCAACTGGCTAATGACGCTCATCGTTGTGTGGCTGCCAACTGGCCAATGACGCTCATCGTTGTGTGGCTGCCAACTGGCCAATGACGCTCAACGTTGAACAAGTCCTTAACGTTCAAGAAAATATATTATGAATTTGAAATTGACCAAATGTGATGTTGTAACGCTTTTTAATTATGAACCTCAGGAAAGCAGCAGAACTGGACTATGCTACCATTTATAGACATTTTGAAGTGTCAAACTAAAATGACACTTTGAGGTTAGCGATCACAAGCTATACTAAAGCTTTATAAATGCAATAACATTTACATTACTTAAAGGAGATGTCAAGTCATCCTCTGTCCTCCACCCTGTTACAGCAGCTCACACCTGGAACACACAGGATATCAACACACTGTCACTGTAGTGGGGCTATGCCAGGAATGCTTCTGGCTGACAGAGAGGATTCTGAGGACTGTCACTGCCCTGCTTCCAGACTGACAGGCCAACAAGGGCCTGAGAGGCTCCAGTCCCAGGATGGAAGTCTCCCGTCACTGTGGTGTCACTAACTGAACCCGGGATGGAAGGCTGGCGTCGGGACAGCGAGGCCGACCAGACGCTACCCGCCAGGGGATGAGGTGGGCTCATACGAGGGGCTAGCTCCATCTTGGTTGGTGACAATAACAGTTGGACAGGACGAGGCCATCCGTCTCCATTACAGGGACAGAGTTTTCTCCCACATCACCCAGGCTGTCGTGTTCTCCTCGGGGTCCTAAGGAGACGCTGTCTCATACATCATGTTGGCTCTAAAGGCTGAAAGCCCCCTGATGAGACCCCCCTCACCCCTCCACCCCACACCCCAAACCACACTTCCATGGCTGTCCACCTTAACAGGAGTAGGTATCTGCTGCAAGAGGGAATTAGCATAGCAATGGGAACCTTTACCACTGTAAATGACTACAGTCTCTGCCCCCTATCTCTCTCTCTCTCTCTCTCTGTCTCTCCATCCCTCTCTCTGTCTCTCTCTCACTCTCTCTCTCTCTCTCACTCTCTCTTTCTCTCTCTCTGTCTCTCCATCCCTCTCTCTGTCTCTCTCTCACTCTCTCTCTCTCTCCCTCTCTCTGTTTCTCCATCCCTCTCTCTGTCTCTCCCTCTCTCTCTCTCTCTCTGTCTCTCTCCCTCCCTCTCTCTCTCTCTCCCTCTATCTGTCTCTCCATCCCTCTCTCTGTCTCTCTCTGTCTCTCCATCCCTATCTGTCTCTCTCTCTCTCTCTCCCTCTCTCTGTCTCTCCATCCCTCTCTCTGTCTCTCTCTCCCTCTCTCTCTGTCTCTCTCTCCCTCTCTCTCCCTCTCCATCCCTCTCTCTCCCTCTCTCTGTCTCTCCATCCCTCTCTCTGTCTCTCTTTCCCTCTCTCTCTCTCTCGCTCCCTCTCTCTCCCTCTCTCTGTCTCTCCATCCCTCTTTCTCCCTCTCTCTGTCTCTCCATCCCTCTCTCTCACTCTCTCTCCCTCTCTCCCTCTCTCTGTCTCTCCATCCCTCTCTCTGTCTCTCTCTCCCTCTCTCTGTCTCTCCATCCCTCTTTCTCCCTCTCTCTGTCTCTCCATCCCTCTCTCTCTCTCACTCTCTCTCCCTCTCTCTCCCTCTCTCTGTCTCTCCATCCCTCTCTCTGTCTCTCTCTCCCTCTCTCTGTCTCTCCATCCCTCTCTCTCCCTCTCTCTGTCTCTCCATCCCTCTCTCTCCCTCTCTCTCTCTCCATCCCTCTCTCTGTCTCTCCATCCCTCTCTCTGTCTCTCTCTCCCTCTCTCTGTCTCTCTCTCCCTCTCTCTGTCTCTCCATCCCTCTCTCTCTGTCTCTCCATTCCTATCTCTGTCTCTCCATCCCTCTCTCTGTCTCTCTCTCCCTCTCTCTGTCTCTCCATCCCTCTCTCTCCCTCTCTGTGTCTCTCCATCCCTCTCTCTCCCTCTCTCTCTCCATCCCTCTCTCTGTCTCTCCATCCCTCTCTCTGTCTCTCTCTCCCTCTCTCTGTCTCTCTCTCCCTCTCTCTGTCTCTCCATCCCTCTCTCTCCCTCTCTCTGTCTCTCCATCCCTATCTCTGTCTCTCCATCCCTCTCTCTGTCTCTCTCTCCCTCTCTCTGTCTCTCCATCCATCTCTCTCCCTCTCTCTGTCTCTCCATCCCTCTCTCTCCCTCTCTCTGTCTCTCCATCCCTCCTTCCTAATCATATTTGACAAACTGTAAATACCCTCTTCTCAACATAGAGATTCCTAGGAATGACCATGTTTAGTTATTTTATCAGTTGTACAAGGAACTCTATTTGCGTCCCAAATGACACCCTAGTCCCTACTTAGTGCACAGGGTTCTGCTCAAAAGTAGTGCACTTCAGAGGGAATAGGGTGTCATTTAGGTCACAGACATGTTTCTTAAACTGTAAAGGGTTGTAGAGTGGAGAGCAGAGGGGTTCAGCATCGTATTACCAACTACAGTCCTCATATATTAAATTGTAGAGGGTTGTAGAGGGGTTCAGCATCGTATTACCAACTACAGTCCTCATATATTAAACTGTAGAGGGGTTCAGCATCGTATTACCAACTACAGTCCTCATATATTAAACTGTAGAGGGGTTCAGCATCGTATTACCAACTACAGTCCTCATATATTAAATTGTAGAGGGTTGTAGAGGGGTTCAGCATCGTATTACCAACTACAGTCCTCATATATTAAACTGTAAAGGGTTGTAGAGGGGTTCAGCATCGTATTACCAACTACAGTCCTCATATATTAAACTGTAAAGGGTTGTAGAGGGGTTCAGCATCGTATTACCAACTACAGTCCTCATATATTAAACTGTAGAGGGGTTCAGCATCGTATTACCAACTATAGTCCTCATATATTAAACTGTAGAGGGGTTCAGCATCGTATTACCAACTACAGTCCTCATATATTAAACTGTAGAGGGGTTCAGCATCGTATTACCAACTACAGTCCTCATATATTAAACTGTAGAGGGTTGTAGAGGGGTTCAGCATCGTATTACCAACTACAGTCCTCATATATTAAACTGTAGAGGGTTGTAGAGGGGTTCAGCATCGTATTACCAACTACAGTCCTCATATATTAAACTGTAAAGGGTTGTAGAGTGGTTCAGCATCGTATTACCAACTTCAGTCCTCATATATTAAACTGTAAAGGGTTGTAGAGGGGTTCAGCATCGTATTACCAACTACAGTCCTCATATATTAAACTGTAAAGGGTTGTAGAGGGGTTCAGCATCATATTACCAACTACAGTCCTCATATATTAAACTGTAAAGGGTTGTAGAGGGGTTCAGCATCGTATTACCAACTACAGTCCTCATATATTAAACTGTAGAGGGGTTCAGCATCGTATTACCAACTACAGTCCTCATATATTAAACTGTAAAGGGTTGTAGAGGGGTTCAGCATCGTATTACCAACTACAGTCCTCATATATTAAACTGTAGAGGGGTTCAGCATCGTATTACCAACTACAGTCCTCATATATTAAACTGTAGAGGGGTTCAGCATCGTATTACCAACTACAGTCCTCATATATTAAACTGTAGAGGGTTGTAGAGGGGTTCAGCATCGTATTACCAACTACAGTCCTCATATATTAAACTGTAAAGGGTTGTAGAGGGGTCCAGCATCGTATTACCAACTACAGTCCTCATATATTAAACTGTAGAGGGTTGTAGAGGGGTTCAGCATCGTATTACCAACTACAGTCCTCGTATATTAAACTGTAGAGGGGTTCAGCATCGTATTACCAACTACAGTCCTCATATATTAAACTGTAGAGGGGTTCAGCATCGTATTACCAACTACAGTCCTCATATATTAAACTGTAGAGGGGTTCAGCATCGTATTACCAACTACAGTCCTCATATATTAAACTGTAGAGGGTTGTAGAGGGGTTCAGCATCGTATTACCAACTACAGTCCTCATATATTAAACTGTAGAGGGGTTCAGCATCGTATTACCAACTACAGTCCTCATATATTAAACTGTAAAGGGTTGTAGAGGGGTTCAGCATCGTATTACCAACTACAGTCCTCATATATTAAACTGTAGAGGGGTTCAGCATCGTATTACCAACTACAGTCCTCATATATTAAACTGTAGAGGGGTTCGGCATCGTATTACCAACTACAGTCCTCATATATTAAACTGTAGAGGGTTGTAGAGGGGTTCAGCATCGTATTACCAACTACAGTCCT
This sequence comes from Oncorhynchus clarkii lewisi, assembly GCF_045791955.1. NCBI lineage: Eukaryota > Metazoa > Chordata > Actinopteri > Salmoniformes > Salmonidae > Oncorhynchus > Oncorhynchus clarkii. The sequence continues at coordinate 91,138,154 of NC_092147.1, read as the reverse complement.
CATATATTAAACTGTAAAGGGTTGTAGAGGGGTTCAGCATCGTATTTCCAACTACAGTCCTCATATATTAACGGATGAGCCTCACTGATCACTGAACCATTTAAAACTGAACTTCATTGTACCTTTGATGAACATTTTAACTAGCATGCCTTTCTTCCAACACGTACGTTAATTTCAACTGAAGCATCGCCTCATTCGTTAAAGGACACAGAGAGACAGAGACATTATGTCTGGATAACATACTATTTACTGTGGGTGGATATATGAACATGGAATGGCCAAGAAACCCTTAACAGAATGTGCACTATATCTTAGGAGATACGCCTGCTCTATCAAATAGGAGAGCAACCTATTATTGGTCACCTCATAGACTGAAAAGATGCACCCTGTTAATGCTGTCTACATTCTATTGCCTCTGCCTTTAAACCCAGATCACAGACCTATGATTCAAACATACTGTTGTCTAAAAACATGGTTGACAAAAAAAACTCCAGGTAATACAGTAGACAGACAGGTACTACAGTAGACAGACAGGTACTACAGTAGACAGACAGGTACTACAGTAGACAGACAGACATTCCCCTAACTGACCAGACTTCCAGGTACTACAGTAGACAGACAGGTACTACAGTAGACAGACAGGTACTACAGCAGACAGACAGGTACTACAGCAGACAGACAGGTACTATAGTAGACAGACAGGTACTACAGCAGACAGACAGGTACTACAGCAGACAGACAGGTACTACAGTAGACAGACAGGTACTACAGTAGACAGACAGGTGCTACAGTAGACAGACAGGTGCTACGATAGACAGACAGGTACTACAGCAGACAGACAGGTACTACAGTAGACAGACAGGTACTACAGTAGACAGACAGGTACTACAGTAGACAGACAGGTACTACAGTAGACAGACAGACATTCCCCTAACTGACCAGACCTCCAGGTGCTACAGTAGACAGACAGGTGCTACAGCAGACAGACAGGTGCTACAGCAGACAGACAGGTGCTACAGTAGACAGACAGGTGCTACAGCAGACAGACAGCCATGAATCCCAGATGATCCCTTTAAGCAGACATCATAACAGTCTCCACTGTTTATGGGCCAGTGAGAACAGTTTCCTTTATTGTCATTACTGTTGGGTGACACATATCACACATCAGAAAGTTGTGGTTGGTCTAGAAGAAAGTTAACATTGAACGTAAAAGATAGTGAATGATAAGAGTAAGATGAAGAAGTGTGATTGTGAAATGATAGAAAAACATCAACACTACTTTGAGAATGTTGAGGTTATGTAGCAACACATTATCACCTGGAAACACAAAGGAAATCATTCTGAGAACCATTACGGAACAATTCTCCTGCAATTTTTCTATGTGATCATGAGATGACGAACGTGAGGAACAACCGTCCTTTCATCCACTGTTAGAATCACAGAGAGGACCTTTCAGAAGGAATGTACCTTTCCAATGTAAAGAACAAATATTTGTATTGCGTCTGTCTCTAAAGTTATGCAGATATTTCCCCAGACAGCTAACGACTTATGAATTTTCATTACTCGCGGAAAAATGGTTAAGATGCTTGTAACAAAACAGAGGCGTCTTTGGTTAGTGAATCAAAGGGCCCATACTGACAGAGGCCACACTGAAGGGCCCCGGGATGGAAAGTAGCATGCAAATAATAACCAGGGTCAGAGCAGAACAGGCAGCATATTGAGACAAACAAAGAGGACGTTGACTAGGGCGTCCATAAGCACTCAGATTGTCTTATTGTCCAGAATGCTGATTCCAGAGGACAGAAGAGTCTCTCTGCTCAGTCAGGATTCTTGGCCAGAACACTGAGAGAAGTATGTAAGCCTCTCCCCTTGGCTTCTGGGCTGTTAGTCTGAAACAGCCTCTCCGCTTGACTTCTGGGCTGTTAGTCTGAAACAGCCTCTCCCCTTGATTTCTGGGCTGTTAGTCTGAAACAGCCTCTCCCCTTGACTTCTAGGCTATGCTAGTCTGAAACAGCCCCTCCCCTTGACTTCTGGGCTGTTAGTCTGAAACAGCCTCTCCGCTTGACTTCTGGGCTGTTAGTCTGAAACAGCCTCTCCCCTTGACTTCTGGGCTATGTTAGTCTGAAACAGCCTCTCCCCTTGACTTCTGGGCTATGTTAGTCTGAAACAGCCTCTCCCCTTGACTTCTGGGCTGTTAGTCTGAAACAGCCCCTCCCCTTGACTTCTGGGCTACGTTAGTCTGAAACAGCCTCTCCCCTTGACTTCTGGGCTATGTTAGTCTGAAACAGCCTCTCCCCTTGACTTCTGGGCTGTTGGTCTGAAACAGCCTCTCCCCTTGACTTCTGGGCTACGTTAGTCTGAAACAGCCTCTCCCCTTGACTTCTGGGCTACGTTAGTCTGAAACAGCCTCTCCGCTTGACTTCTGGGCTACGTTAGTCTGAAACAGCCACCATATAGCGGTGTCTTTCTTCCTGATTTAGAACAGATTGAGGACCCTTAATGGTCTGTATTTAGTAGAATAGCTGGTATCCTTTATCTGGTAATACATGTTGTGATGTCACCCAAAATACTGCCTGTCGCTATCAGTAAATAGCAGAATGAGCTTGTTAGATCTGAAATAAGGGAAGCTGGTCATATATAGCATAGTAACATATGAAATAAATAATGAATCTTCAATAAGATTGTTCTTTAGTCATCGTTAACCATTTCAGGTCTTCCTCATCGACTCATATTGCATCGGTGAGAGCAGCATAAAGCCATGCATTCATGGTGTTATCTGAGACGTGAACCAACAGGACGGTGTCTAAAGACAATGGTGATGGTAGTGGAAACAGGGTTGTCTCTAAGCAACGTATTTTCATATGGACCCTTTTAGAGGGCCTGACTGAATTAGACCAACAGGAAGTGTTGTACGTTTAGCTGGTGTCCCAAACGGCATCCTATTCCCTACATAGAGCCCTACTTTTGACCAGGGTTCTGGGGAATAGGGTGCCATTAGGGACCTACAGTAGGGAAATAGGGTGTCATCAGGGACCTACAGTAGGGTAATATGGTGCCATTAGAGATGTAGGGTGCCATTAGGGATGTACAGTAGGGGAATAGGGTGTCATTAGGGATGTACAGTAGGGTAATAGGGTGCCATTAGGGATGTACAGTAGGGTAATAGGGTGCCATTAGGGATGTACAGTAGGGTAATAGTGTGCCATTAGGGATGTACAGTAGGGGAATAGGGTGCCATTAGGGATGTACAGTAGGGTAATAGGGTGCCATTTGGGACCTACAGTAGGGTAATAGGGTGCCATTAGGGATGTACAGTAGGGGAATAGGGTGTCATTAGGGATGTACAGTAGGGTAATAGGGTGCCATTAGGGATGTACAGTAGGGTAATAGGGTGCCATTAGGGATGTACAGTAGGGTAATAGGGTGCCATTAGGGATGTACAGTAGGGTAATAGGGTGCCATTAGAGATGTAGGGTGCCATTAGGGATGTAGGGTGCCATTAGGGATGTAGGGTGCCATTAGGGATGTACAGTAGGGTAATAGGGTGCCATTAGGGATGTAGGGTGCCATTAGGGATGTACAGTAAGGTAATAGGGTGCCATTAGGGATGTACAGTAGGGTAATAGGGTGCCATTAGAGATGTACAGTAGGGGAATAGGGTGCCATTAGGGATGTACAGTAGGGTAATAGGGTGCCATTAGAGATGTAGGGTGCCATTAGGGATGTACAGTAGGGTAATAGGGTTCCATTAGGGATGTACATATTACCCTGTAATAAGGTGCCATTAGAGATGTAGGGTGCCATTAGGGATGTACAGTAGGGTAATAGGATGCCATTAGGGATGTACAGTAGGGTAATAGGGTGCCATTAGGGATGTACAGTAGGGTAATAGGGTGCCATTAGGGATGTACAGTAGGGTAATAGGGTGCCATTAGGGATGTACAGTAGGGTAATAGGGTGCCATTAGGGATATACAGTAGGGTAATAGGGTGCCATTAGGGGTGTACAGTAGGGTAATAGGGTGCCATTAGGAATGTACAGTAGGGTAATAGGGTGCCATTAGGGATGTACAGTAGGGTAATTGGGTGCCATTAGGGATGTAGGGTGCCATTAGGGATGTAGGGTGCCATTAGGGATGTAGGGTGCCATTAGGGATGTACAGTAGGGTAATAGGGTGCCATTAGAGATGTAGGGTGCCATTAGGGATGTACAGTAGGGTATAGGGTGCCATTAGGGATGTACAGTAGGGTAATAGGGTGCCATTAGGGATATACAGTAGGGTAATAGGGTGCCATTAGGGATGTACAGTAGGGTAATAGGGTGCCATTAGGGATGTACAGTAGGGTAATAGGGTGCCATTAGGGATGTAGGGTGCCATTAGGGATGTACAGTAGGGTAATAGGGTGCCATTGGGGATGTAGGGTGCCATTAGGGATGTACAGTAGGGTAATAGGGTGCCATTAGGGATGTAGGGTGCCATTAGGGATCTACAGTAGGGTAATAGGGTGCCATTAGGGATGTACAGTAGGGTAATAGGGTGCCATTAGGGATGTACAGTAGGGTAATAGGGTACCATTAGGGATGTACAGTAGGGTAATAGGGTGCCATTAGGGATGTACAGTAGGGGAATATGGTGTCATCAGGGATGTAGGGTGCCATTAGGGATGTACAGTAGGGTAATAGGGTGCCATTAGGGATGTACAGTAAGGTAATAGGGTGCCATTAGGGATGTACAGTAGGGTAATAGGGTGCCATCAGGGATGTACAGTAGGGTAATAGGGTGCCATTAGGGATGTAGGGTGCCATTAGGGATGTACAGTAGGGTAATAGGGTGCCATTAGAGATGTAGGGTGCCATTAGGGATGTACAGTAGGGTAATAGGATGCCATTAGGGATGTACAGTAGGGTAATAGGGTGCCATTAGGGATGTACAGTAGGGTAATAGGGTGCCATTAGGGATGTACAGTAGGGTAATAGTGTGCCATTAGGGATGTACAGTAGGGTAATAGGGTGCCATTAGGGATTTACAGTAGGGTAATAGGGTGCCATTAGGGGTGTACAGTAGGGTAATAGGGTGCCATTAGGAATGTACAGTAGGGTAATAGGGTGCCATTAGGGATGTACAGTAGGGTAATTGGGTGCCATTAGGGATGTAGGGTGCCATTAGGGATGTAGGGTGCCATTAGGGATGTAGGGTGCCATTAGGGATGTACAGTAGGGTAATAGGGTGCCATTAGAGATGTAGGGTGCCATTAGGGATGTACAGTAGGGTATAGGGTGCCATTAGGGATGTACAGTAGGGTAATAGGGTGCCATTAGGGATATACAGTAGGGTAATAGGGTGCCATTAGGGATGTACAGTAGGGTAATAGGGTGCCATTAGGGATGTACAGTAGGGTAATAGGGTGCCATTAGGGATGTAGGGTGCCATTAGGGATGTACAGTAGGGTAATAGGGTGCCATTGGGGATGTAGGGTGCCATTAGGGATGTACAGTAGGGTAATAGGGTGCCATTAGGGATGTAGGGTGCCATTAGGGATGTACAGTAGGGTAATAGGGTGCCATTAGGGATGTACAGTAGGGTAATAGGGTGCCATTAGGGATGTACAGTAGGGTAATAGGGTACCATTAGGGATGTACAGTAGGGTAATAGGGTGCCATTAGGGATGTACAGTAGGGGAATATGGTGTCATCAGGGATGTAGGGTGCCATTAGGGATGTACAGTAGGGTAATAGGGTGCCATTAGGGATGTACAGTAAGGTAATAGGGTGCCATTAGGGATGTACAGTAGGGTAATAGGGTGCCATCAGGGATGTACAGTAGGGTAATAGGGTGCCATTAGGGATGTACAGTAGGGTAATAGGGTGCCATTAGGGATGTAGGGTGCCATTAGGGATGTACAGTAGGGTAATAGGGTGCCATTAGGGATGTAGGGTGCCATTAGGGATGTACAGTAGGGTAATAGGGTGCCATTAGGGATGTACAGTAGGGTAATAGGGTGCCATTAGGGATGTACAGTAGGGGAATAGGGTGCCATTAGGGATGTACAGTAGGGTAATAGGGTGCCATTAGGGATGTACAGTAGGGTAATAGGGTGCCATTAGGGATGTGCAGTAGGGTAATAGGGTGCCATTAGGGATGTACAGTAAGGTAATAGGGTACCATTAGGGATGTAGGGTGCCATTAGGGATGTACAGTAAGGTAATAGGGTGCCATTAGGGATGTAGGGTGCCATTAGGGATGTACAGTAAGGTAATAGGGTGCCATTAGGGATGTAGGGTGCCATTAGGGATGTACAGTAGGGTAATAGGGTGCCATTAGGGATGTACAGTAGGGTAATAGGGTGCCATTAGGGATGTACAGTAGGGTAATAGGGTGCCATTAGGGATGTACAGTAGGGTAATAGGGTGCCATTAGGGATGTAGGGTGCCATTAGGGATGTACAGTAGGGTAATAGGGTGCCATTAGGGATGTACAGTAGGGTAATAGGGTGCCATTAGGGATGTAGGGTGCCATTAGGGATGTACAGTAGGGTAATAGGGTGCCATTAGGGATGTACAGTAGGGTAATAGGGTGCCATTAGGGATGTACGGTAGGGTAATAGGGTGCCATTAGGGATGTACAGTAAGGTAATAGGGTGCCATTAGGGATGTACAGTAGGGTAATAGTGTGCCATTAGGGATGTACAGTAGGGTAATAGGGTGCCATTAGGGATGTACAGTAGGGTAATAGGGTGCCATTAGGGATGTACAGTAGGGTAATAGGGTGCCATTAGGGATGTACAGTAGGGTAATAGGGTGCCATTAGGGATGTACAGTAGGGTAATAGGGTGCCATTGGGGATGTAGGGTGCCATTAGGGATGTACAGTAGGGTAATAGGGTGCCATTAGGGATGTAGGGTGCCATTAGGGATGTACAGTAGGGGAATATGGTGCCATCAGGGACCTACAGTAGGGTAATAGGGTGTCATTAGGGATGTACAGTAGGGTAATAGGGTGCCATTAGGGATGTACAGTAGGGTAATAGGGTGCCATCAGGGACCTACAGTAGGGTAATAGGGTGCCATTAGGGATGTAGGGTGCCATTAGGGATGTACAGTAGTAGTATAGTGTGGTATATTATAGTATAGGGTAGTATATTCTAGTATAGCACAGTATATTATAGTATAGTGAAGAATATTATCTTATAGCGTAGAACGGTGTAGTATGGTGTAGTATCCTATGGCATAGTGTAGTATAATGTAGTATACTATAGTATAGTGTAGCATACTATAGTATGGTGTAGCACATAATATAGTGTAGTAGTGTGTGGTATAGTGTAGCATATTAGAGTATAGTGTGGCATATTATAGCAAAGTGTAGTATATTATAGTATTGTGTAGTATATTATAGTATAGTGTAGCATATCATTGTATGGTGTAGTATATTATGCTATAGTATAGTGTAGTATATCATAGTGTAGTGTAGTATATTATAGTATAGTGTAGTATTGTGTGGTATATTATAGTATGGTGTAGTATATTATAGTATGGTGTGGTATATTACAGTATAGTGAAGTATATTATCATATAGCGTACAGCGGTGTAGCATAGTATAGTGTAGTATAGTATAGCGTAGAGCAGTGTGGCATAGTAAAGTATAGTGTAGAGCGGTATAGTATAGTGTGGTGTAGTATAGTATACTACTGTATAGCATTGCCTAGTATAGTGTAGTGTAGTGTCATGTAGTATATTATAGTATAGTGTAGTATAGCATTGTCTAGGATCGTGTAGTGTGGTATCATGTAGTATATTATAGTATAGTGTAGTATAGCATTGTCTAGTATAGTGTGGTGTAGTATCATGTAGTATGTTACAGTAAAGTGTAGTATAGCATTGTCTAGTATTGGCTAGTATAGTGTGGTGTAGTATCATGTAGTATATTATAGTATCGTGCAGTATAGCATTGTCTGGTATAGTGTAGTGTAGTAGCATGCAGTATATTATAGTATAGTGTAGTGTAGTATCGTGTAGTATATTATAGTGTAGTGTAGTATCATGCAGAATAGCATAGTATAGTGTGGTGTAGTATAGTGTAGTGTTGTAGTATATTATAGTATATCGTAGTATAGCATTGTCTAGTATAGTGTAGTGTAGTATAGTGTAGTATAGTACAGTATAGTGTAGTATAGCATTGTCTAGTATAGTGTAGTGCAGTGGCATGTAGTATATTATAGTATAGTGTAGAATAGCATTGTCTAGTATAGTGTTGTGTAGTAGCAAGTAGTATATTATAGTGTAGTGTAGTATCATGTAGTACATTATAGTGTGGTGTAGTATCATGTAGTATATTATAGTATAGTGTGGTGTAGTATAGTGTAGTGTTGCAGCATGTAGTATATTATAGTATAGTGTAGTATAGCATTGTCTAGTATAGTGTAGTGTAGTAGCATGTGGTATATTATAGTGTAGTGTAGTATCATGTATATTGTGGTGTAGTGTAGTAGCATGTAGTATATTATAGTATATTGTGGTGTGGTGTCAAGCAGTGTAGTATAGTACAGTGTAGTGTAGTAGTGTGTCGTATATTATAGTGCAGTGTAGTGTAGGGTAGCATATTATAGTATAGTGTAGAGCAGTGTGGTGTAGTATAGTACAGTGTAGTGTAGTATTGTGTAGTATATTATAGTATAGTGTAGAGCAGTGTGGTGTAGTATAGTATAGTTTAGTGTAGTTTAGTATAGTATACTGTAGTGTAGTATCATGTAGTATATTATAGTATATTATAGTATAGTGTACTGTAGAGAGGTGTAGTATATTATGGTGTAGCATATTGTAGTGTAGAGCAGTGTAGTATATTATGGTATAGTGTAGTGTAGTATAGTATAGTGTAGTGTTGTATCATGTATTATATTATAGTGTAGTGTAGAGAGGTGTAATGTAGTGTTGTATCATGTAGTATATTATAGTATATTATAGTGCAGTGTAGAGATGTGTAGTATATTATGGTGTAGCATATTGTAGTGTGGAGCAGTGTAGTATATTATAGTATAGTACAGTGCAGTGTAGAGAGGTGTAATGTAGTGTTGTATCATGTACTATATTATAATGTAGTGTAGAGAGGTGTAATGTAGTGTTGTATCATGTAGTATATTATAGTGTAGTGTAGAGAGGTGTAATGTAGTGTTGTATCATGTAGTATATTATAGTGTAGTGTAGAGAGGTGTAATGTAGTGTTGTATCATGTATTATATTATAATGTAGTGTAGAGAGGTGTAATGTAGTGTTGTATCATGTAGTATATTATAATGTAGTGTAGAGAGGTGTAATGTAGTGTTGTATCATGTAGTATATTATAATGTAGTGTAGAGAGGTGTAATGTAGTGTTGTATCATGTATTATATTATAATGTAGTGTAGTATAGTATAGTGTAGTGTTGTATCATGTAGTATATTATAATGTAGTGTAGTATAGTATAGTGTAGTGTTGTATCATGTAGTATATTATAATGTAGTGTAGAGAGGTGTAGTGTAGTGTTGTATCATGTATTATATTATAATGTAGTGTAGTATAGTATAGTGTAGTGTTGTATCATGTAGTATATTATAATGTAGTGTAGAGAGGTGTAGTGTAGTGTTGTATCATGTATTATATTATAATGTAGTGTAGTATAGTATAGTGTAGTGTTGTATCATGTAGTATATTATAATGTAGTGTAGAGAGGTGTAATGTAGTGTTGTATCATGTATTATATTATAATGTAGTGTAGAGAGGTGTAATGTAGTGTTGTATCATGTACTATATTATAGTGTAGTGTAGAGAGGTGTAATGTAGTGTAGAGCAGTGTAGTATATTATGGTATAGTGTAGTGTAGTATAGTATAGTGTAGTGTTGTATCATGTAGTATATTATAATGTAGTGTAGAGAGGTGTAATGTAGTGTTGTATCATCTAGTATATTATAATGTAGTGTAGAGAGGTGTAATGTAGTGTTGTATCATGTATTATATTATAATGTAGTGTAGTATAGTATAGTGTAGTGTTGTATCATGTAGTATATTATAGTATATTATAGTATAGTGTACTGTACAGAGGTGTAGTATATTATGGTGTAGCATATTGTAGTGTAGAGCAGTGTAGTATATTATGGTATAGTGTAGTGTAGAGAGGTGTAGTGTAGTGTTGTATCATGTAGTATATTATAATGTAGTGTAGAGAGGTGTAATGTAGTGTTGTATCATGTATTATATTATAATGTAGTGTAGAGAGGTGTAATGTAGTGTTGTATCATGTACTATATTATAATGTAGTGTAGAGAGGTGTAATGTAGTGTTGTATCATGTATTATATTATAATGTAGTGTAGAGAGGTGTAATGTAGTGTTGTATCATGTAGTATATTATAGTATATTATAGTGCAGTGTAGAGATGTGTAGTATATTATGGTGTAGCATATTGTAGTGTGGAGCAGTGTAGTATAGTATAGTATATTATAGTGTAGTGTAGCATAGTCTAATATAGTATAGTGTAGTGTTGTATCATGTATTATATTATAGTATAGTGTAGTATAGTATAGTATCGTGTAGTGTAGTACCGTGTAGTATAGTATAATATAGCATAGTGTAGTGCCGTGTAGTGTAGTATAATATAGTATAGTGTGGTGTCGAACAGTCTATTGTAGTATAGTGTGGTGTAGAGCAGTGTAGTAAAATATGGTGTAGTGTAGTATTGTGTAGTATACTATAGTGTATTATATTATAGGGTTAGGTATAGTACAGTACAGTATAGTGAAGTGTAGAGCAGTGTAGTAAAGTGTAGTGTAGTGTAGTATCTTGTAGTATGTTATAGTATAAGATTTCACATTTATTGATCTGAGGCAAAGTGGTATAATTAATGTTGTTGTGCTCTAATGTGAAACAGTCCCCTCTGATCAGATAACCCTTCGTGGTATGTCACCTGTCCATCATATGTGCATTCGATCTACTTGTGCCTAAAGTATCTTAGCCTCTTAACATATATTTGTAACAAAGTCAATACTCATCAAAACGTCATAAAGTGTTGCTGAATAAAGTGAGAAAAAGAGAAACCTCATCCCAGAAGAGAGCGACAGAGAGGGGATAAACTGGGAGGAGGGGAGCGGGTTGAATGGCCTGTCTGGCCATACTCTCTTGCCCTCTCTGCCTCTCCGGAAGCCCGACAGGCGGTGGGAATTGTAGTGGTTTTATAAAGGACAATATTGTTTTTCTCTTATAATAGGAGCATATGTGAGAATCATATTTTCCCCGGCACAACTCCTGTTGAGTGAAGGGATTGGATAATCGTATAGTTTTTTTTTTTTTGTGCGGGGGGGGGGGGGGTAATTACAGAAATATATTGCACGACTTTTAAATTAAACTTCAAGATCCAAAATGCATTGCCTCTATGCGCTCGCTGTCACTGCGGACGTGACGATCAGATAGGCTTGGAAATGATTCTGGACCGTGAATATTCTCTGTAGATAAAACCATATTTATTTACCATGAAAAACGTTACAGTATAACTTTAGACGCGCATTTATTTCGTTTGAACGCGGTCCCATCCTGGAGTGACGATATTGTGCGAGATTCTAGGAGAAAAGAGCGTTTCCAACTCGGTCCGTTTCTGCTGCCTGTAGCTCAGCTGCGTCTGAAGAAAACCAGCATCGATAAGAGTCGGATTTGTCTCCACCTGAAAAATGCCACGGGATAACAAGAAGTCTCTCATTCAGAAAATAGCCCGCCAAGCCAATATCACATTTAAAGATTTCAATGCATCCGCAATTGGGGACAACAAAGTATTATTGGACAACCGGGGGGATCTAATCACCCTGCTGACGGAAGTCAGGACTGCAGACCTGAAGATGAAACCGAACGGCTCCCATTCCGAACACAACCCACCTGTCACGTACATGCACATCTGCGAGACGGAGTCGTTCAGTATGGGGGTGTTTCTACTGAACAGCGGGGCTTCCATCCCGCTCCACGACCACCCCGGTATGAACGGGATGCTCAAGGTTCTATACGGGAAAGTCAGTATCAGGTGTTTTGACCTGTTGGATAAACCTTCGGACCAGGTGCAGAGTGAGACCCAGTTCGACCCGCCGCTGCTGCCGTTCCAGAAGGACTCTCTGCGGCGGGCTGTGCTCCGGTCAACCATGTGGTTCACCCATGACAGTAGTCCGTGTATCTTAACCCCGCAGAGGGAGAACCTGCATCAGATCGACACGGTGGATGGACCGGCTGCTTTCCTCGACATCCTGGCACCTCCGTATGACCCTGAAGATGGGAGGGACTGTCATTATTATAAAGTCCTACAGACTGTTCCCGACGCAGACAGTAAGGTAGAGGCGCAGCAGCCGTGGGAGGAAGAGACGTGGTTACTAGAGATAGGCCAGCCTGATGGCTTCTGGTGTGGGGGTGAACCATACCCCGGGCCCAAGGTTTCCTTCTAATGTCGGTGCTGTAAAGGCGGGGATACCTGCGACCAAATAGGGGCGGCCAGAGGACTTTCAAAAGACTGAATCACTGTGACATGAGATGGAGCAGGTGAATGAACTGCGGGTGGATAATGTCTCTGGGACAGGCCTTTTGTTTAAGTATTGAACTTTCTCCTGTAAACTTCCAAATAAGATGTTTTCATCCTGAACAGGCTCAGAAACGTCCTATTCTCTTAACAACATTCGTTTGTAACTGAAAATATGATATGCCTTATGTGAATATTGAATGTAAACTTTGAAAGCATTTATCATGTCTAGTTTCCATGTGCACACTACATTTTCTATCTTTCATTGATTTATTCCAAACAAATGTGTGTATGTGTAAACACTAGCTTTGATTATAATTGAAGGCTTTTATTTTGGGACAGTTTAAAGTTATACCTATAGCCTTACTGCATATACACAGTGCCTTCGGAAAGTATTCAGACCCCTTGACTTTTTTCACATTTTGTTACATAACAGCTTTATTCTAAAATATATTAAATTGTTTTTCCTCATCAATCTACACTACCCCATAATGACATCACAATACGCCATAATGACATCACAATACCCCATAATGACATCACAATACGCCATAATGATATCACAATACCCCATAATGACATCACAATACCCCATAATGACATCACAATACGCCATAATGATATCACAATACCCCATAATGACATCACAATACCCCATAATGACATTACAATACGCCATAATGATATCACATTACCCCATATTGACATCACAATACACCATAATGACATCACAATACCCCATAATGACATCACAATACGCCATAATGACATCACAATACCCCATAATGACAAAGCAAAAAAAGGTTTTTAGAAAGTTTTGCTAATTTATTACAAATAAAAAAATACAATTTCACATTTACATAAGAATTCAGAGACTTGTCCGGAAGCAATTCCTGTGTTGTCTTGTCTGTGTGCTTAAGGTCGTTGTCCTGTTGGAGGTGAACCTTCGCCCCAGTCTGAGATCCTGAGCGCTCTGGAGCAGGTTTTCATCAAAGATCTCTCAGTACTTTGCTCCATTCATCTTTGCCTTGATCCTGACTAGTCTTGCCGTCCCTGCCGCTGAAAAACATCCCCACAGCATGATGCTGCCACTACCATGCTTCACCGTAGGGATGGTGCCTGGTTTCCTCCAGACGTGATGCTTGGCATTCAGGCCAAAGAGTTCAATCTTGGTTTCATCAGACCAGAGAATCTTGTTTCTCATGGTCTGAGAATCTTTACGTGCCTTTTGGCAAACTCCAAGCTGGCTGTCATGTGCCTTTTACTGAGGAGTGGTTTCCGTCTGGCCACTCTACCATAAAGGTCTGATTGGTGGAGTGCTGCAGAGATGGTTGTCCTTCTGGAAGCTTTACTTTAAAATACAACTTTAGTTGTTTTTGGGGGTATTTGTACTTTACTATTTATATTTTTGACTTTTACTTCACTAAATTCCTGAAGAAAAACATTTTAATTTTACTACATACATTTTCCCTGACACCCAATAGTACTCGTTACATTTTGAATGCTTAGCAGGACAGAAAATGGTCAAATTCGCACACTTATCAAGAGAACATCAATGGTCATAGCTACTGCCTCTGATCTGGAGGACTCACTAAACAGAGAACATCCCTGGTCATCCCTACTGCCTCTGGTCTGGAGGACTCACTAAACAGAGAACATCCCTGGTCATAGCTACTGCCTCTGGTCTGGAGGACTCACTAAACAGAGAACATCCCTGGTCATAGCTACTGCCTCTGGTCTGGAGGACTCACTAAACAGAGAACATCCCTGGTCATCCCTACTGCCTCTGGTCTGGAGGACTCACTAAACAGAGAACATCCCTGGTCATAGCTACTGCCTCTGGTCTGGAGGACTCACTAAACAGAGAACATCCCTGGTCATCCCTACTGCCTCTGATCTGGAGGACTCACTAAACAGAGAACATCCCTGGCCATCCCTACTGCCTCTGGTCTGGGGGACTCACTAAACAGAGAACATCCCTGGTCATCCCTACTGCCTCTGATCTGGAGGACTCACTAAACAGAGGTCATCCCTACTGCCTCTGATCTGGAGGACTCACTAAACAGAGAACATCCCTGGTCATCCCTACTGCCTCTGATCTGGAGGACTCACTAAACAGAGAACATCCCTGGTTATCCCTACTGCCTCTGACCTGGAGGACTCACTAAACAGAACATCCCTGGTCATCCCTACTGCCTCTGATCTGGAGGACTCACTAAACAGAGAACATCCCTGGTCATCCCTACTGCCTCTGATCTGGAGGACTCACTAAACAGAGAACATCCCTGGTCATCCCTACTGCCTCTGATCTGGAGGACTCACTAAACAGAGCACATCCCTGGTCATCCCTACTGCCTCTGATCTGGAGGACTCACTAAACAGAGAACATCCCTGGTCATCCCTACTGCCTCTGATCTGGAGGACTCACTAAACAGAGAACATCCCTGGTCATCCCTACTGCCTCTGATCTGGAGGACTCACTAAACAGAGAACATCCCTGGTCATCCCTACTGCCTCTGATCTGGAGGACTCACTAAACAGAGAACATCCCTGGTCATCCCTACTGCCTCTGATCTGGAGGACTCACTAAACAGAGAACATCCCTGGTCATCCCTACTGCCTCTGATCTGGAGGACTCACTAAACAGAGAACATCCCTGGTCATCCCTACTGCCTCTGATCTGGAGGACACTAAACAGAGGTCATCCCTACTGACTCTGATCTGGAGGACTCATGATGTCTGCGTTTTGGAGTGTGACCCTGGCTATCTGTAAATAAATAAATAAAATATGAAAATTGCTCCGTCTGGTTTGCTTATTAGAAGTTATTTTTTATTATTCATGCTTTTACTTTTGATACTTAAGTATATTTAAAAACAAATGGTTTTAGACTTTTACTGGAGTCCTTTTCTATTAAGGTATGTATGACAATTGAGTCCTTTTCTATTAAGGTATGTATGACAATTGAGTCCTTTTCTATTAAGGTCTGTATGACAATTGAGTCATTTTCTATTAAGGTATGTATGACAATTGAGTACTTTTCTATTAAGGTATGTATGACAATTGAGTACTTTTTCCACCACTGCCAATGGGTGCTTGGTCACGTCCCTGACCAAGGCCTTTCCCACCCTGATTGGTCAGTTTGGCCTAGTAAAATACCAGCAACAGTGTGTGAAAACCTTGTGAGGACTTACAGAAAACGTTTGACCTCTGTCATTGCCAACAAAGGGTATATAACAAAGTATTGAGATAGACTTTTGTTATTTACCAAATACTTATTTTTCACCATAATTTGCAAGTAAATTCATTAAAAATCCGACAATGTGATTTTCTGGATTTTTTTTTTCTCATTTTGTCTGTCATATTTGAAGTGTACCTATGATAAAAATTACAGGCCTCTCTCATCTTTTTAAGTGGGAGAACTTGCTGACTAAATACTTTTTTGCCCCACTGTATATGTGTCTGTACCTGTGTGTGTGTGTGTGTGTGTCTTCTCCGTCCCAGCTGTTCCATAAGGTGTATTTTTACCCGTTTTTTAAGTCTGATTCTACTGCTGCATCAGTTACATGATGTGGAATAGAGTTCCATGTAGTCATGTCTCTATGTAGTACTGTGGAATAGAGTTCCATGTAGTCATGGCTCTGTGTAGTACTGTGGAATAGAGTTCCATGTAGTCATGTCTCTATGTAGTACTGTGGAATAGAGTTCCATGTAGTCATGTCTCTATGTAGTACTGTGGAATAGAGTTCCATGTAGTCATGGCTCTATGTAGTACTGTGGAATAGAGTTCCATGTAGTCATGGCTCTATGTAGTAATGTGGAATAGAGTTCCATGTAGTCATGTCTCTATGTAGTACTGTGGAATAGAGTTCCATGTAGTCATGGCTCTATGTAGTACTGTGGAATAGAGTTCCATGTAGTCATGGCTCTATGTAGTACTGTGGAATAGAGTTCCATATAGTCAGGGCTCTATGTAGTACTGTGGAATAGATTTCCATGTAGTCATGTAGTCATGTCTCTATGTAGTACTGTGGAATAGAGTTCCATGTAGTCATGGCTCTATGTAGTACTGTGGAATAGAGTTCCATGTAGTCATGGCTCTATGTAGTACTGTGGAATAGAGTTCCATGTAGTCATGGCTCTATGTAGTACTGTGGAATAGAGTTCCATGTAGTCATGGCTCTGTGTAGTACTGTGGAATAGAGTTCCATGTAGTCATGGCTCTATGTAGTACTGTGGAATAGAGTTCCATGTAGTCATGGCTCTATGTAGTACTGTGGAATAGAGTTCCATGTAGTCATGTCTCTATGTAGTAATGTGGAATAGAGTTCCATGTAGTCATGGCTCTATGTAGTACTGTGGAATAGAGTTCCATGTAGTCATGGCTCTGTGTAGTACTGTGGAATAGAGTTCCATGTAGTCATGGCTCTATGTAGTACTGTGGAATAGAGTTCCATGTAGTCATGGCTCTATGTAGTACTGTGGAATAGAGTTCCATGTAGTCATGTCTCTATGTAGTAATGTGGAATAGAGTTCCATGTAGTCATGGCTCTATGTAGTACTGTGGAATAGAGTTCCATGTAGTCATGGCTCTGTGTAGTACTGTGGAATAGAGTTCCATGTGGTCATGGCTCTATGTAGTACTGTGGAATAGAGTTCCATGTAGTCATGGCTCTATTTAGTACTGTGGAATAGAGTTCCATGTAGTCATGGCTCTATGTAGTACTGTGGAATAGAGTTCCCTGTAGTCATGGCTCTATGTAGTACTGTGGAACAGAGTTTCATGTAGTCATGGCTCTGTGGAATAGAGTTCCATGTAGTCATGGCTCTATGTAGTACTGTGGAATAGAGTTCCATGTAGTCATGGCTCTATGTAGTAATGTGCTGCTCCCATAGTCTGTTCTGGACTTGGGGACTGTGAAGAGACCTCTGGTGGAATGTCTTGTGGGGTATGTAGGGTGTCTGAGCTGTGTGCCAGTAGTTCAAACAGACCTCTGGTGGTATGTCTTGTGGGGTATGTTGGGTGTCTGAGCTGTGTGCCAGTAGTTCAAACAGACAGCTTGGTGCTTTGTGCAACATGTCAATGTCAATAGGTCTCACAAATGCAAGTAGTGATTGAAGTCAATCTCTCCTCCACTTTGAGGCAGGAGAGATTGACATGCATATTATTAATGTTAGCTACAATTGTAATTCTCCTAAGTCCCTCTTTGTGGCACCTGACCACATGACTGAACAGTCCTCCCATTGCAACAAAACTAGGGCCTGCCTTGTTGATAGTGTTGTTAAGAAGGTAGAAACTAGGGCCTGTAGGACCTGCCTTGTTGATAGTGTTGTTAAGAAGGTAGAAACTAGGGCCTGTAGGACCTGCCTTGTTGATAGTGTTGTTAAGAAGGTAGAAACTCGGGCCTGTAGGACCTGCCTTGTTGATAGTGTTGTTAAGAAGGTAGAAACTCGGGCCTGTAGGACCTGCCTTGTTGATAGTGTTGTTAAGAAGGTAGAAACTAGGGCCTGTAGGACCTGCCTTGTTGATAGTGTTGTTAAGAAGGTAGAAACTAGGGCCTGTAGGACCTGCCTTGTTGATAGTGTTGTTAAGAAGGTAGAAACTCGGGCCTGTAGGACCTGCCTTGTTGATAGTGTTGTTAAGAAGGTAGAAACTCGGGCCTGTAGGACCTGCCTTGTTGATAGTGTTGTTAAGAAGGTAGAAACTAGGGCCTGTAGGACCTGCCTTGTTGATAGTGTTGTTAAGAAGGTAGAAACTAGGGCCTGTAGGACCTGCCTTGTTGATAGTGTTGTTAAGAAGGTAGAAACTAGGGCCTGTAGGACCTGCCTTGTTGATAGTGTTGTTAAGAAGGTAGAAACTAGGGCCTGTAGGACCTGCCTTGTTGATAGTGTTGTTAAGAAGGCAGAGCAGCTCAGACTTCTCCCCTTCCTAGCTACTGTTGTAGCAACATGTTTTGACCATGACACAAATGACTTTGACAGAGAGTTTGTTGGTGACATAAAGTTGTTTAGGCCTATCGTTTGATTGGTGTTCGGAAACACGATCTACTGTCTCATGGATATGTTTCATGTATGTTTCATGACAAATCTTTAGGTGGCAGGTAGAATGTCCACGACCTTTTCTGTTGACTGTTGCGTTCTGTTGATCTATAAAGTGGCCTTTACTGTATCAACCTGTTGTGTGTGTCTGTCATTCAACGGTTGTCTACGATCAAAAAAGTTTACAAAGATACTGTACATGAGATGTTGCTATATCCTGTGGTTTCAATCAACTCTTTGTTCTTTCTTAATGTTGATCAGACTACCGGCATTAGATATTAATGTTGCTCAGACTACTGGCATTATATTTTAATGTTGATCAGACTACCGGTATTAGTTTTTAATGTTGATCAGACTACCGGTATTAGTTTTGAATGTTGATCAGACTACCGGCATTAGTTTTTAATGTTGATCAGACTACCGGCATTAGTTTTTAATGTTGATCAGACTACCGGCATTAGATTTTAATGTTGATCAGACTACCGGCATTAGATTTTAATGTTGATCAGACTACCGGCATTAGATTTTAATGTTGATCAGACTACCGGCATTAGATATTAATGTTGCTCAGACTACCGGCATTAGATATTAATGTTGATCAGACTACCGGCGTTAGTTTTTAATGTTGATCAGACTACCGGCATTAGTTTTTAATGTTGATCAGACTACCGGCATTAGTTTTTAATGTTGATCAGACTACCGGTATTAGATATTAATGTTGATCAGACTACCGGCATTAGATATTAATGTTGATCAGACTACCGGTATTAGTTTTTAATGTTGATCAGACTACCGGCATTAGTTTTTAATGTTGATCAGACTACCGGCATTAGATATTAATGTTGATCAGACTACCGGCATTAGATATTAATGTTGATCAGACTACCGGTATTAGATATTAATGTTGATCAGACTACCGGCATTAGATATTAATGTTGATCAGACTACCGGCATTAGATTTTAATGTTGATCAGACTACCGGTATTAGATATTAATGTTGATCAGACTACCGGCATTAGATTTTAATGTTGATCAGACTACGGCATTAGATATTAATGTTGATCAGACTACCGGCATTAGATTTTAATGTTGATCAGACTACCGGCATTAGTTTTTAATGTTGATCAGACTACCGGCATTAGATATTAATGTTGATCAGACTACCGGCATTAGATTTTAATGTTGATCAGACTACCGGCATTAGATATTAATGTTGATCAGACTACCGGTATTAGATATTAATGTTGATCAGACTACCGGCATTAGATATTAATGTTGATCAGACTACCGGTATTAGATATTAATGTTGATCAGACTACCGGCATTAGATTTTAATGTTGATCAGACTACCGGCATTAGATATTAATGTTGATCAGACTACCGGCATTAGATATTAATGTTGATCAGACTACCGGCATTAGTTTTTAATGTTGATCAGACTACGGCATTAGATTTTAATGTTGATCAGACTACCGGCATTAGATATTAATGTTGATCAGACTACCGGCATTAGATATTAATGTTGATCAGACTACCGGCATTAGATTTTAATGTTGATCAGACTACCGGTATTAGATATTAATGTTGATCAGACTACCGGCATTAGATATTAATGTTGATCAGACTACGGCATTAGATATTAATGTTGATCAGACTACCGGCATTAGATATTAATGTTGATCAGACTACGGCATTAGATATTAATGTTGATCAGACTACCGGCATTAGATATTAATGTTGATCAGACTACCGGTATTAGATTTTAATGTTGATCAGACTACCGGCATTAGATATTAATGTTGTTTAGACTACCGGCATTAGATATTAATGTTGATCAGACTACCGGCATTAGATTTTAATGTTGATCAGACTACCGGCATTAGATATTAATGTTGATCAGACTACCGGCATTAGATATTAATGTTGATCAGACTACCGGCATTAGTTTTTAATGTTGATCAGACTACCGGCATTAGATTTTAATGTTGATCAGACTACCGGCATTAGATATTAATGTTGATCAGACTACCGGCATTAGATATTAATGTTGATCAGACTACCGGCATTAGATATTAATGTTGATCAGACTACCGGCATTAGTTTTTAATGTTGATCAGACTACCGGCATTAGATTTTAATGTTGATCAGACTACCGGCATTAGATATTAATGTTGATCAGACTACCGGCATTAGATATTAATGTTGATCAGACTACCGGCATTAGATTTTAATGTTGATCAGACTACCGGTATTAGATATTAATGTTGATCAGACTACCGGCATTAGTTTTTAATGTTGATCAGACTACCGGCATTAGATTTTAATGTTGATCAGACTATGGCATTAGTTTTTAATGTTGATCAGACTACCGGCATTCGTTTTTAATGTTGATCAGACTACCGGCATTAGTTTTTAATGTTGATCAGACTACCGGTATTAGATATTAATGTTGATCAGACTACCGGCATTAGATTTGGATGTTGATCAGACTATGGCATTAGTTTTTAATGTTGATCAGACTACCGGCATTAGTTTTTAATGTTGATCAGACTACCGGCATTAGATTTTAATGTTGATCAGACTACCGGCATTAGATTTGGATGTTGATCAGACTATGGTATTAGTTTTTAATGTTGATCAGACTATGGTATTAGATATTAATGTTGATCAGACTATGGTATTAGTGTTGGATGATCAAAGTATATACTTTAGATTATTATTCTTCTTCTTTTCTTTATTTAACGTATTATTATTATTATTATTATTATTATTATTATTATTATTATTATTGGATGTCCTGTGTGTATAGATCTCTACATGAACAACGGTAAAGATCTTTCCTGTTCTAGTTGTTGTTAACCACAACATCAGAACAGCACGGATGGACCGTGAGTGGGAGCAGCCTTGTGAAGGCATGACTCACATCAGACTGACGTTACACGGGAATTACCATGCCCACCCCTTCTGGTGTACTTTCCAATAATATTACATTATGTTCATGTTGTTCAGAGTTTACTTTATTTGTTTTTAGTTCACAAGAAATAACCAGCCCTTTCTGGAGGCCGTTGAGATTTTTTTTAATCAACATTAACATTTAATATGAGTCGGAAACATTCACGAAAAACAAATGTCAAGTCGGTTTGAGTTCAATTATTTACATTCCTTATTGTTAGACATAAACCACAACACTTTCCATAGTTACACGGCACAATGTGTACAAAAATATACATATAATCAAACTTTGATATTAAATGACAAAATGTACAATTCATTAAATCGTCCTTGTATTGACAATGTACAAAAATAACGTGTGAAACGAGGCACAACAGGGGGAAATACAATCAACGAACATGTTAAAATGGACACATTTTTGTCTAGTAAATAATTTAAAACACCTTTCCTTCTAAATTATTGCAAACATAACGTTCTTTCCATGCAGCGTTGTGTATATTGTAGCCTATTGGCGCGTCAGTGTAAATGTGCTTGATATTAATCCTCAACATGTTTCTTCCCGATACGTGAAGAGAATATAGGCAGCCACGTGTTAAAAGTATTGTCTATTAACTTGACTGACTTCAGTAGCCTATGCAAACAAAGTGCGTTTCTCTCAGCCACCAAACTAAGAGGATACATCGTGGGAACGTTTGGAGCGCACCGGAATGATGCTGTTGCATGTAAAGTTCGTTCCATATTATGTTTTGAACTTGCAGCTTCCAAACAATTAAAACTCAATCTCTATTGTCTTTAGTTCGTCAAGGTTTCTAAATATGTATTCCATTAACCTGTTGGCTATAGTGTGTTCTATACCGCCCGCGAGGGGCATCCCGCCAGCTGTCCCGTGCTGGAGGAGCAGACTCCGCTAGATGCGCTTATAGAACCGGTACCGGAGCGATCAGAGTTCGTGTTGTTTGATGGCGCAGTGGATGATTTTCTCTCTTTCTGTCTGAGATGAATCTTGGTGTGTCTTTTGCGCTCGTCGCTCCTCGCGAACTTACGGCCACAGAAATCACAGGCGAAGGGCTTCTCTCCGGTGTGCGTGCGGATGTGCGTGGTGAGGTGGTCGCTGCGGCTAAAGTTCCTCATGCAGATCCGGCACTGGAACGGTTTGTGTCCCGTGTGGATCCGGATGTGTCTGGTCAGCTCGTCAGACCGAGAGAACCGCCGGTCGCAGCCTTCCGCTGGGCAGGGGTACGGCCGCTCATGGACCGGGGTCTTGCTCGGCCTGTTGGGATATTTTCTGGGCCGCAGGATGGGTCTCAGGGGGAGGTTCTGGGGGCTGTACGCGGTGGGGAGTCTGGGTCCATCCGAGACCGGCCCACCTAATGTAAAGTTCCTAATAGTGTTCAGGGGAGTCAGAGGTGGGGGTACTCTAAAGGAGTCCAGTGGGCAGGGGAAGGGCTTGCGGTCAGGCATGGCCTGCATGTCCCTCTGACAGGTCGGCGGGAAGAACCCAGCATAGTCTGGGATGATGGGGAAGAGACCCGAGTCTGTGTTGGGCTTAGGGGAGGAGTAGGACGGCGGCGGGTAAGAGATACCGGGCCCGGTGGAGAGGAAGGCCGACGGGTCCTGGTAGACCTCCCCACAGCCGTAGGGAGGCGGGGAAGAGTAGAGGTGGTGCTCCATGTCGGCCTGGTTCTGGGCCATGGTGCAGCTGAGCGTGGAGGAGAAATGTCCGGGAGAGCCGGAGGACGCCGGGGAGGAGGAGGCGGAAGATGGCTGGGTCATGCCCAGGATCCCCGCACTCACAATGTTGATGACGCCCTCGGGGTTCCAGTTACCGGGATACTGAGAGTCGATGGAGAACTTTCCCATGTAGGTGAAGGTCTGGTTCCGATGGCCAGGTGGCTGGGAGAAGCTAGAGTAAGACAGGTCGAGAGAGCGTTTCTCTAAGCTCATATCGCCACTCATCAAGCCATCTGGAAGATAAGAAGAGACATCTTAGCAGATAATCACGAAACAAACAAATCAGAGAGCTTTAAAAAAAAAAAACATGCTGCAGGTCCGTTCTCGTGCGCACAGTGTTTGGTGCGTGCTGCGCGCTCGCATCCTTTACCCACCGGTCATTCATTCAACTTTTCAAAGGGGTGCCGTTTTACTTTCATGCAAACTTTTTGGGGGAAAAGTGCGTAACTCTAGCCATGCGCTTCTAAAACATTTTTTTAATTATTACCATTGATACAAATATCCAGACATACATTTGTCCCACAACCATTCATTCAAAAACATTTCCAAAATCTCTTGACCAAGATGAAACAATTCAATATCAAACAGTGTGCATAATATTATAATCTATACGTAGTAGCCGATGTGTTTCCTCTCCAATAACCAACACAGCACATGTTGCATTCTCTAAAGGTCCCCATGATATCAAAACATCACCCTGTATAGTCCACGCTTACCTGGAGCTCCGCTAAGATGGTCGTGGTAGTGGCCTCCTAAATCAGCGTTAGGAAAGATAGCCACCCCGGGCGGCAGACTGTCATGATCCACAGAGTAGATGGAATCAGGGACAGGATGGACATACCCACCCAGAGAGACCGGGACTTTCTCTAAAGTTTTAGCCGTCATCATTTAACTAACGGCTTCTCGCTGTTTCCAGGGTTAAAACGGTATTTTAAACCGGCTGGTTGAGTATGTGTGGCCTTACTGTCCTATCCTACACTGAAACATCTGATAACCTGTCCGGAGAAGTTAACACAATCTGGAGCGTGTGTTGATACCACCTCTATAGTCTACTCTACTCTCTCCAGATCATCAGGCTGTTTAGTGAATGACGGATCCTAGCAGCACGAGTAGCAGTAGTATGTATTTATCAGTGGGGCAGTGAATGCGCCACTACGTCACTGCCCATACAAGGGTCGTTTGGTTCGAGAGAGGAGGCGCTGGGGGATCCTATTGGCCCCGGGCTGTCAATGGAGAACCCACAAGTGAAAGTTCTCCAATATAAAGCGATAGAATGTGTTTGTTTTTTCTCCATGCAGTTTCCATTAGCACGAAAATGATAAAACAATATAAGTGCAAAGAAATGAACGAATGCAAGATGGCACGTTATCAGTTTAGACGGACATCAATGTTACAAGCGTATCTGATGTATACGATTTGAAATGTTTCCTCTACACATCGCCTTCAAATAGGAATTCCGGTTCTTCTCTAGAAGCCATACATGGTTTTATCCGGTAAATCTAAGAACACCCCTGCCTACATATAAGGGTTCTATTCCGGAATATGAGCGTCGGAAACTATCGAGTCTTGCCGAGCAAGAGCAGCGACAGAACTACCATCGCAAACCACAATCAAATGAGAGCCACAATCACGGAATTTTCACCTTTGCTGCATTAGACTCGGAAACTTTGTCAGGGTCGTTTGAATAGGCTTTGCTTTAGGAAAGACTGGGCTACAGGCCTATTTAGTTACGAGCTATTTATATCACTAGAAGGGAAATTGTTTGTCTTGAAATTTAATGACTTTCACATCCTGAAATGAAACGGGTAAAGGCACACGGTCTAATGATAACGGAACATATGGATACAGTGGTAGGCCCAGACTAGCTATACATTAGGCCTATAATCTATTATAGTCAAATATATGTTGTATATTGTTAACATAGGCTACTAATAATATGATTATTGTATTTGTTGTTATTATTATTTTGTTGTTGATTCTCAATCCTGTTGCCCTCCAGTGGTGTTGAGCGGAACTGAGAGGTCGACTCGTCTGTCCGGCAGGCCGACTAGGTTACTTACTGTCTGGTGTTTCAGTGATACACATCTATAAACCTCCTCAACCCCACGCGCATTTTAGAAAACCGGACATAGTTCACAATAACATTTCCGTTCAGAGGCGATAAGGCGATGCGTGAAATAATGTAATTGGCACAGCTTGGTAGACTCGGTATACTGGTAAAGTCCCCACGTGGGTTGAGAAACTTGAAAGTTAAAAACTAGATGGGTGGGTGGGTGAGCTGTTCGGGGCCCTGGTTGGAAGGCAATTTCCAGCTTGTGGCTGTGTCAAGTAACGCGTGGGAGAAAATTATCTAAATTTAAACATTTGATGCCTATAAAAAGTTATTACATTTTATTGATACTTATACATTAGACTATACGTATTATTATTATTGTGACTTGTTAGGCTTATTATTATGTTGATATTACTATAATAACGATTAAATAACAATTATTGCTAGTAATAATAATAATAATAATAATAACAACAACAGTATATAGACAAGAATGAATCCTTCGTTATTCAGCTCCCTGACTCTGTGACTGGAAAAAGGCTCTGGTTGATTTGCGAGGTTTCCGGTTTGAAAGGAAACCGCACGGAGCATCATGATCACACACACTCCTCACATTAATCCGTCTGGAGTCAATAAAGTCCTGTCAATGACAACTCTATTCATTTAACACCATGCTGCTGCGGGCGCCATTCATCGGCCCGTCAGTTAAACGTATCATTAGCAATATGGGAACTGACTGTGAATAAAACCCTTTCTATTAGACCGCTGCTCAATTAGACGATTGTAGCCTATCAATGGCAATATATCATTTATCTGTTGTCAAGGTTGTATTGGAGAAAACGAGAGATAATGGCAGACTGCTTAATAAGCTAATTATCCGACCTATATATTTACAGTTCCTCTTTGTAGCACGTTAAGAGGTCGAAACCACAGGAGAGGCGGTGGGCCTGGTGAGTGAAAAACGTATGTTTATCAATCACGACATTTTAAATTATGCTTTTTAAAAAAAAAATCTTCCAATATTAAAACAGCAGATTCTGTATTTGTTAAGATAGTCCAAGTTTGTTACAGAAATGTTAAAAAAATATTAGCATCCATTTGCTCTTGGATACCAATGGTTCCCTGTGTAAAAGTGCATTTCTCTTCTCTCCTCATCCTGAACGTTATAATATCAGGCTCAATAGGTCATCAGGCCTGTGTGCTCACAGACAGACAGGGGGCAGCACGTTGTATTACCTGTCCTAGAAGCAGCCTAACATGTTGTATTACCTGTCCTAGAAGCAGCCTAACATGTTGTATTACCTGTCCTAGAAGCAGCCTAACATGTTGTATTACCTGTCCTGGAAGCAGCCTAACATGTTGTATTACCTGTCCTAGAAGCAGCCTAACATGTTGTATTACCTGTCCCGGAAGCAGCCTAACATGTTGTATTACCTGTCCTAGAAGCAGCCTAACATGTTGTATTACCTGTCCTGGAAGCAGCCTAACATGTTGTATTACCTGTCCTAGAAGCAGCCTAACATGTTGTATTACCTGTCCCGGAAGCAGCCTAACATGTTGTATTACCTGTCCTAGAAGCAGCCTAACATGTTGTATTACCTGTCCTAGAAGCAGCCTAACATGTAGTATTACCTGTCCTAGAAGCAGCCTAACATGTTGTATTACCTGTCCTAGAAGCAGCCTAACATGTTGTATTACCTGTCCTAGAAGCAGCCTAACATGTTGTATTACCTGTCCTAGAAGCAGCCTAACATGTTGTATTACCTGTCCTGGAAGCAGCCTAACATGTTGTATTACCTGTCCTAGAAGCAGCCTAACATGTTGTATTACCTGTCCTGGAAGCAGCCTAACATGTTGTATTACCTGTCCTAGAAGCAGCCTAACATGTTGTATTACCTGTCCTGGAAGCAGCCTAACATGTTGTATTACCTGTCCTAGAAGCAGCCTAACATGTTGTATTACCTGTCCTGGAAGCAGCCTAACATGTTGTATTACCTGTCCTAGAAGCAGCCTAACATGTTGTATTACCTGTCCTAGAAGCAGCCTAACATGTTGTATTACCTGTCCTAGAAGCAGCCTAACATGTTGTATTACCTGTCCTAGAAGCAGCCTAACATGTTGTATTACCTGTCCTAGAAGCAGCCTAACATGTTGTATTACCTGTCCTAGAAGCAGCCTAACATGTTGTATTACCTGTCCTGGAAGCAGCCTAACATGTTGTATTACCTGTCCTAGAAGCAGCCTAACATGTTGTATTACCTGTCCTGGAAGCAGCCTAACATGTTGTATTACCTGTCCTGGAAGCAGCCTAACATGTTGTATTACCTGTCCTAGAAGCAGCCTAACATGTTGTATTACCTGTCCTGGAAGCAGCCTAACATGTTGTATTACCTGTCCTAGAAGCAGCCTAACATGTTGTATTACCTGTCCTAGAAGCAGCCTAACATGTTGTATTACCTGTCCTAGAAGCAGCCTAACATGTTGTATTACCTGTCCTAGAAGCAGCCTACCATGTTGTATTACCTGTCCTAGAAGCAGCCTAACATGTTGTATTACCTGTCCCGGAAGCAGCCTAACATGTTGTATTACCTGTCCTGGAAGCAGCCTAACATGTTGTATTACCTGTCCCGGAAGCAGCCTAACATGTTGTATTACCTGTCCTAGAAGCAGCCTAAACATGTTGTATTACCTGTCCTAGAAGCAGCCTAACATGTTGTATTACCTGTCCTAGAAGCAGCCTAACATGTTGTATTACCTGTCCTAGAAGCAGCCTAACATGTTGTATTACCTGTCCTGGAAGCAGCCTAACATGTTGTATTACCTGTCCTGGAAGCAGCCTAACATGTTGTATTACCTGTCCTAGAAGCAGCCTAACATGTTGTATTACCTGTCCTATTACCTGTCCTGGAAGCAGCCTAACATGTTGTATTACCTGTCCTGGAAGCAGCCTAACATGTTGTATTACCTGTCCTGGAAGCAGCCTAACATGTTGTATTACCTGTCCTAGAAGCAGCCTAACATGTTGTATTACCTGTCCTGGAAGCAGCCTAACATGTTGTATTACCTGTCCTGGAAGCAGCCTAACATGTTGTATTACCTGTCCTGGAAGCAGCCTAACATGTTGTATTACCTGTCCTAGAAGCAGCCTAACATGTTGTATTACCTGTCCTGGAAGCAGCCTAAACATGTTGTATTACCTGTCATGGAAGCAGCCTAACATGTTGTATTACCTGTCCTAGAAGCAGCCTAACATGTTGTATTACCTGTCCTAGAAGCAGCCTAACATGTTGTATTACCTGTCCTAGAAGCAGCCTAACATGTTGTATTACCTGTCCTAGAAGCAGCCTAACATGTTGTATTACCTGTCCTAGAAGCAGCCTAACATGTTGTATTACCTGTCCCGGAAGCAGCCTAACATGTTGTATTACCTGTCCCGGAAGCAGCCTAACATGTTGTATTACCTGTCCTGGAAGCAGCCTAACATCTTGTATTACCTGTCCTAGAAGCAGCCTAACATGTTTTATTACCTGTCCTAGAAGCAGCCTAACATGTTGTATTACCTGTCCCGGAAGCAGCCTAACATGTTGTATTACCTGTCCTAGAAGCAGCCTAACATGTTGTATTACCTGTCCTAGAAGCAGCCTAACATGTTGTATTACCTGTCCTAGAAGCAGCCTAACATGTTGTATTACCTGTCCTGGAAGCAGCCTAACATGTTGTATTACCTGTCCTAGAAGCAGCCTAACATGTTGTATTACCTGCCCTGGAAGCAGCCTAACATGTTGTATTACCTGTCCTAGAAGCAGCCTAACATGTTGTATTACCTGTCCTAGAAGCAGCCTAACATGTTGTATTACCTGTCCTGGAAGCAGCCTAACATGTTGTATTACCTGTCCTAGAAGCAGCCTAACATGTTGTATTACCTGTCCTAGAAGCAGCCTAACATGTTGTATTACCTGTCATGGAAGCAGCCTAACATGTTGTATTACCTGTCCTGGAAGCAGCCTAACATGTTGTATTACCTGTCCTGGAAGCAGCCTAACATGTTGTATTACCTGTCCTAGAAGCAGCCTAACATGTTGTATTACCTGTCCTAGAAGCAGCCTAACATGTTGTATTACCTGTCCTGGAAGCAGCCTAACATGTTGTATTACCTGTCCTAGAAGCAGCCTAACATGTTGTATTACCTGTCCTGGAAGCAGCCTAACATGTTGTATTACCTGTCCTAGAAGCAGCCTAACATGTTGTATTACCTGTCCTAGAAGCAGCCTAACATGTTGTATTACCTGTCCTAGAAGCAGCCTAACATGTTGTATTACCTGTCCTAGAAGCAGCCTAACATGTTGTATTACCTGTCCTAGAAGCAGCCTAACATGTTGTATTACCTGTCCTAGAAGCAGCCTAACATGTTGTATTACCTGTCCTAGAAGCAGCCTAAAATGTTGTATTACCTGTCCTAGAAGCAGCCTAACATGTTGTATTACCTGTCCTGGAAGCAGCCTAACATGTTGTATTACCTGTCCTGGAAGCAGCCTAAACATGTTGTATTACCTGTCCTGGAAGCAGCCTAACATGTTGTATTACCTGTCCTAGAAGCAGCCTAACATGTTGTATTACCTGTCCTAGAAGCAGCCTAACATGTTGTATTACCTGTCCTAGAAGCAGCCTAACATGTTGTATTACCTGTCCTAGAAGCAGCCTAACATGTTGTATTACCTGTCCTAGAAGCAGCCTAACATGTTGTATTACCTGTCCTAGAAGCAGCCTAACATGTTGTATTACCTGTCCTAGAAGCAGCCTAACATGTTGTATTACCTGTCCTAGAAGCAGCCTAACATGTTGTATTACCTGTCCTGGAAGCAGCCTAACATGTTGTATTACCTGTCCTGGAAGCAGCCTAACATGTTGTATTACCTGTCCTAGAAGCAGCCTAACATGTTGTATTACCTGTCCTAGAAGCAGCCTAAACATGTTGTATTACCTGTCCTGGAAGCAGTCTGAACATGTTGTATTACCTGTCCTAGAAGCAGCCTAACATGTTGTATTACCTGTCCTAGAAGCAGCCTAACATGTTGTATTACCTGTCCTGGAAGCAGCCTAACATGTTGTATTACCTGTCCTAGAAGCAGCCTAACATGTTGTATTACCTGTCCTGGAAGCAGCCTAACATGTTGTATTACCTGTCCTGGAAGCAGCCTAACATGTTGTATTACCTGTCCTAGAAGCAGCCTAACATGTTGTATTACCTGTCCTAGAAGCAGCCTAACATGTTGTATTACCTGTCCTAGAAGCAGCCTAACATGTTGTATTACCTGTCCTAGAAGCAGCCTAACATGTTGTATTACCTGTCCTAGAAGCAGCCTAACATGTTGTATTACCTGTCCTAGAAGCAGCCTAACATGTTGTATTACCTGTCCTGGAAGCAGCCTAACATGTTGTATTACCTGTCCTAGAAGCAGCCTAACATGTTGTATTACCTGTCCTAGAAGCAGCCTAACATGTTGTATTACCTGTCCTGGAAGCAGCCTAACATGTTGTATTACCTGTCCTAGAAGCAGCCTAACATGTTGTATTACCTGTCCTAGAAGCAGCCTAACATGTTGTATTACCTGTCCTAGAAGCAGCCTAACATGTTGTATTACCTGTCCTAGAAGCAGCCTAACATGTTGTATTACCTGTCCTAGAAGCAGCCTAACATGTTGTATTACCTGTCCTAGAAGCAGCCTAACATGTTGTATTACCTGTCCTAGAAGCAGCCTAACATGTTGTATTACCTGTCCTAGAAGCAGCCTAACATGTTGTATTACCTGTCCTAGAAGCAGCCTAACATGTTGTATTACCTGTCTTGGAAGCAGCCTAACATGTTGTATTACCTGTCCTAGAAGCAGCCTAACATGTTGTATTACCTGTCCTAGAAGCAGCCTAACATGTTGTATTACCTGTCCTAGAAGCAGCCTAACATGTTGTATTACCTGTCCTAGAAGCAGCCTAACATGTTGTATTACCTGTCCTAGAAGCAGCCTAACATGTTGTATTACCTGTCCTAGAAGCAGCCTAACATGTTGTATTACCTGTCCTAGAAGCAGCCTAAAATGTTGTATTACCTGTCCTAGAAGCAGCCTAACATGTTGTATTACCTGTCCTGGAAGCAGCCTAACATGTTGTATTACCTGTCCTGGAAGCAGCCTAAACATGTTGTATTACCTGTCCTGGAAGCAGCCTAACATGTTGTATTACCTGTCCTAGAAGCAGCCTAACATGTTGTATTACCTGTCCTAGAAGCAGCCTAACATGTTGTATTACCTGTCCTAGAAGCAGCCTAACATGTTGTATTACCTGTCCTAGAAGCAGCCTAACATGTTGTATTACCTGTCCTAGAAGCAGCCTAACATGTTGTATTACCTGTCCTAGAAGCAGCCTAACATGTTGTATTACCTGTCCTAGAAGCAGCCTAACATGTTGTATTACCTGTCCTAGAAGCAGCCTAACATGTTGTATTACCTGTCCTGGAAGCAGCCTAACATGTTGTATTACCTGTCCTGGAAGCAGCCTAACATGTTGTATTACCTGTCCTAGAAGCAGCCTAACATGTTGTATTACCTGTCCTAGAAGCAGCCTAAACATGTTGTATTACCTGTCCTGGAAGCAGTCTGAACATGTTGTATTACCTGTCCTAGAAGCAGCCTAACATGTTGTATTACCTGTCCTAGAAGCAGCCTAACATGTTGTATTACCTGTCCTGGAAGCAGTCTGAACATGTTGTATTACCTGTCCTAGAAGCAGCCTAACATGTTGTATTACCTGTCCTGGAAGCAGCCTAACATGTTGTATTACCTGTCCTGGAAGCAGCCTAACATGTTGTATTACCTGTCCTAGAAGCAGCCTAACATGTTGTATTACCTGTCCTAGAAGCAGCCTAACATGTTGTATTACCTGTCCTAGAAGCAGCCTAACATGTTGTATTACCTGTCCTAGAAGCAGCCTAACATGTTGTATTACCTGTCCTAGAAGCAGCCTAACATGTTGTATTACCTGTCCTAGAAGCAGCCTAACATGTTGTATTACCTGTCCTGGAAGCAGCCTAACATGTTGTATTACCTGTCCTAGAAGCAGCCTAACATGTTGTATTACCTGTCCTAGAAGCAGCCTAACATGTTGTATTACCTGTCCTGGAAGCAGCCTAACATGTTGTATTACCTGTCCTAGAAGCAGCCTAACATGTTGTATTACCTGTCCTAGAAGCAGCCTAACATGTTGTATTACCTGTCCTAGAAGCAGCCTAACATGTTGTATTACCTGTCCTAGAAGCAGCCTAACATGTTGTATTACCTGTCCTAGAAGCAGCCTAACATGTTGTATTACCTGTCCTAGAAGCAGCCTAACATGTTGTATTACCTGTCCTAGAGCAGCCTAACATGTTGTATTACCTGTCCTAGAAGCAGCCTAACATGTTGTATTACCTGTCCTAGAAGCAGCCTAACATGTTGTATTACCTGTCTTGGAAGCAGCCTAACATGTTGTATTACCTGTCCTAGAAGCAGCCTAACATGTTGTATTACCTGTCCTAGAAGCAGCCTAACATGTTGTATTACCTGTCCTGGAAGCAGCCTAACATGTTGTATTACCTGTCCTAGAAGCAGCCTAAAATGTTGTACTGATTCACTGGTTTTATTGTCTACACTGATTCACTGGGTTTAATCCTATAAACAACTCAGTCCACAATATCAAACATGAATTCTGCCAGAATGTGACCATCGAGCAGAGATTATTGTCCCCTCTAAAGATACTAAGCCTGCCCGAACCATTCATAGTGTCCCCTCTAAAGATACTAAGCCTGCCAGAACCATTCATAGTGTCCCCTCTAAAGATACTAAGCCTGCCCGAACCATTCATAGTGTCCCCTCTAAAGATACTAGGCCTGCCCGAACCATTCATATTGTCCCCTCTAAAGATACTAAGCCTGCCAGAACCATTCATAGTGTCCCCTCTAAAGATACTAAGCCTGCCCGAACCATTCATATTGTCCCCTCTAAAGATACTAAGCCTGCCAGAACCATTCATAGTGTCCCCTCTAAAGATACTAAGCCTGCCCGAACCATTCATATTGTCCCCTCTAAAGATACTAAGCCTGCCAGAACCATTCATAGTGTCCCCTCTAAAGATACTAAGCCTGCCAGAACCATTCATAGTGTCCCCTCTAAAGATACTAAGCCTGCCCGAACCATTCATATTGTCCCCTCTAAAGATACTAAGCCTGCCAGAACCATTCATAGTGTCCCCTCTAAAGATACTAGGCCTGCCAGAACCATTCATATTGTCCCCTCTAAAGATACTAAGCCTGCCAGAACCATTCATAGTGTCCCCTCTAAAGATACTAGGCCTGCCAGAACCATTCATATTGTCCCCTCTAAAGATACTAGGCCTGCCAGAACCATTCATAGTGTCCCCTCTAAAGATACTAGGCCTGCCAGAACCATTCATAGTGTCCCCTCTAAAGATACTAGGCCTGCCAGAACCATTCATATTGTCCCCTCTAAAGATACTAGGCCTGCCAGAACCATTCATAGTGTCCCCTCTAAAGATACTAGGCCTGCCAGAACCATTCATATTGTCCCCTCTAAAGATACTAGGCCTGCCAGAACCATTCATAGTGTCCCCTCTAAAGATACTAGGCCTGCCAGAACCATTCATATTGTCCCCTCTAAAGATACTAAGCCTGCCAGAACCATTCATATTGTACCAGGAGGCTGTAGGAGCAGATCCAGTTGATTGTGTGTGTGTGTGTGTGTGTGTGTGTGTGTGTGTGTGTGTGTGTGTGTGTGTGTGTGTGTGTGTGTGTGTGTGTGTGTGTGTGTGTGTGTGAACCATATGTGTGTGTGTGAACCATATGTGTGTGTGTGAACCATATGTGTATGTGTGTTGGAATGCCCCCCTTCACCCACCATATGAGTTTCTGTTGAAGCCAGTCTTTCCAAACGGTAAGGCAGTAACACACTGTGTCTTCTAATACAGCACTGTAGCAGCCTTTGGTCCAGCCCCACAACAGAGTCTTGTTCATGTCAATGCTTCCACAACTACCTCACCTCTGAATGTTACCTTTGTGTCTGATCGACTTCAGAAACTACAACTTGAGAAACTAAAAAAAACTTTCATCCACACATTCTAGTGACATGAAAGCCATTGAGCTGTCTGAGGAAGAAAGTCCTTTTGTTTTGGGCCCACCGACTAAGACCATACACCGGTACCGCCTACACACTGCGATTTCATTGGACCTTCTAACTACATGTGAGAAGACTTAGACCACCAAAACCAAACCACAGCCTCCCCCGTTGTCTCCCACCTCTGTCTCCTCCTAAGACAACAACACGCCCAGGTATCGTTCCACAGAGAACTGTCACAGTCATACTATCAAAAATACGTCTCCATCCTCCACCCTGCAACAAGCTGTTCTGTGGAGCATAGAGAGACCCCCACTCTCTCTGTCTATCTAACATTCACTAACCTTCTCAATGGGGTGGCAAGGTAGCCTAGTGGTTAGAGCGTTGGACTAGTAACCGAAAGGTTGCAAGTTCGAATCCCTGAGCTGACAAGGTACATCTGTTGTTCTGCCCCTGAACAGTTAACCCACTGTTCCTAGGCCGTCATTGAAAATAAGAATTTGTTGTTAACTGACTTGCCTAGTTAAATAAAGGTAAAAATGGAACTGTGTAGTTGTCTAATCTACCCCCAGTCCAGCAGCCCAGCATGGACGTTGTCACGCAGAAAGACCATCCATTAATGATCATGTTTCCTAAGCGTCCATAACAACTCCTCAGTGGTTATCGACTGGAGTGTGTCTCTGTGAATCACTCCGGCATTCGATAGCTGCGACCAGTGACAGTCAGACCAGACATTTACATTGCCCTGTCTGAGTCACCTGCCATGAGGCCCCGTCGGTGTGCCTGTCAGGAGCCACGGCATTTCTCCGACCTAATAGCTCTGGGCTGAATAAATATTGGTGACAGAGTGATGCCCGGAGCGGCAGGGCTGTGCTGATTACCCCGTTAGTACTGTGTTACCAAATAGAACCCTATTCCTTATGCAGTGCACTACTTCTGACCAGGGCCCATAGGGAATAGGCTACCGTTGGGGACGCACCCGTTGTCTCAGGTGTTTAAACACGGCCTCGGAGCCTGAACGTCCATAATGACACGAGGTAATGAAGCTGCCCTGTTTTACAAGCCATATTAACTAGCCCCCCGTGTCTGACACGCCGGTTCGAGATAACCTGACCGCTCTAGCTCACTGCTTGACACAGGGACTTTCCTAGTTCAAATGATCGTTCTTCTCTTGTGGTCAAGTCAAATAGAGTGAGGTTCTTCAATCAAAGCTGGTCTGATAGAGTGAGGTTCTTTAATCAAGGCTGGTCTAATAGAGTGAGGTTCTTTAATCAAGGCTGGTCTAATAGAGTGAGGTTCTTTAATCAAGGCTGGTCTAATAGAGTAAGGTTCTTTAATCAAGGCTGGTCTAATAGAGTGAGGTTATTTAATCAAGGCTGGTCTAATAGAGTGAGGTTCTATAATCAAGGCTGGTCTAATAGAGTGAGGTTCTTTAATCAAGGCTGGTCTGATAGAGTGAGGTTCTTTAATCAAGGCTGGTCTGATAGAGTGAGGTTCTTTAATCAAGGCTGGTCTGATAGATTGAGGTTCTTTAATCAAGGCTGGTCTAATAGAGTGAGGTTCTTTAATCAAGGCTGGTCTGATAGAGTGAGGTTCTTTAATCAAGGCTGGTCTGATAGAGTGAGGTTCTTTAATCAAGGCTGGTCTGATAGATTGAGGTTCTTTAATCAAGGCTGGTCTAATAGAGTGAGGTTCTTTAATCAAGGCTGGTCTAATAGATTGAGGTTCTTTAATCAAGGCTGGTCTGATAGAGTGAGGTTCTTTAATCAAGGCTGGTCTAATAGAGTGAGGTTCTTTAATCAAGGCTGGTCTGATAGATTGAGGTTCTTTAATCAAGGCTGGTCTGATAGAGTGAGGTTCTATAATCAAGGCTGGTCTAATAGAGTGAGGTTCTTTAATCAAGGCTGGTCTAATAGAGTGAGGTTCTTTAATCAAGGCTGGTCTAATAGAGTGAGGTTCTATAATCAAGGCTGGTCTGATAGATTGAGGTTCTTCAATCAAGGCTGGTCTAATAGAGTGAGGTTCTATAATCAAGGCTGGTCTGATAGATTGAGGTTCTTCAATCAAGGCTGGTCTAATAGAGTGAGGTTCTATAATCACGGCTGGTCTAATAGAGTGAGGTTCTTTAATCAAGGCTGGTCTGAATACTGGTGTCTGTCTGAAGGAGAGGGGCTTGTAGCACTGTGGAGATGTGTTGTCATAGTGCAAGTTATCATGTGATCTGAAAATGGAAAACGTTCCCAAATATATAACTATAACATAAACAATCTTGTAGAGATCCTTAATAACTTGGTAGAGGTCACTAGCGGTCATTCATTTCCTTATTGCTGTTTGTAAGTGCTTCGTGCTAAATGAACACTGTGATTTGTATTGTAGTGTATGTTATTGGTAGCCTATTGAAAGTGTCTCAGTCAGGAAACAAAAGGTCTGCATTCTGTCTCAGAACACAGGAAACCTATGTGTTGGTTAACGCCATTTGAATGTTTCACATTTTCAGGAATTCTCATCATCCTCCTCCTCAAATGAAATGAGGAAACAGATTGAAATGCTCTTGTTTTTCTGTGTCTTGCCCACACACGCAACAATGTTAGCCCACCGAACCCCAGTGGCCTGTCCTGGCAGCCAGGGCCTGGCCTGTTGAATGCCTGGTGGCCGATGGGGCCGATGGGGGCCTCTGGGGCCGATGGGGGCCTCTGGACAGGCCCTTTCTGGCCGATGGGGGCCTCTGGACAGGGCCTTTGGGGCCGATGGGGGCCTCTGGACAGGGCCTTTGGGGCCGATGGCAGGTCCTGCTGGGGACTGATGGCCCTGAGCACACTGCCTCAACCCCCACGCCACCCGCCAGCTGCTGAACACAGAACTTAATTTTTTTATGCGTGTGGCTATGAGGATGTATTTAATCAGTCATTTCCTGTGTTGGGTTTTGAGGTCTTTGTTTTTGAGGTGCCAGTCCTAACCAACCTAACTGGATGTTTTGGTGTTATGAGGTAAATAGTAGTTTAAGTCTCAGTTTAACTGATTGATAACACGGTCATGTGTTTTGTTCCCTGTCCTGATAATTAATTTATTCTATTACCAACCACATGGTATTTAAATGACAGGAGATGTTCTTCTCCTATTGGCTACTGTACAATTATCTCAACGAATCAGATATTTACAAAGCCTTTGGAATGCGACATTTTTTTGTTGTTGATCACCTCGGGAGAAAAGAGAGGGAAAGTGCAATGAGAAAGGAATGCTCAACACTGGCTCTTGGTCAGCTGGTCGCCCTAGCCCTCTTCTGGCCATAGGACCTCTCTAGGACAGGACAGCATAAAGCAACCTGTCACCCTCCACCCACTCCGCCCTCCACCCACAGTCTCAGATGAGCTTTGTCACACAGCAGTGAATGGAAGGAGAGCAACCTGTTATAATACTCAAGACAACATGTGGGAGATGCTGCATGGGCAGAATTCTTTCTTGTGATGTGTGTAGGAGGCTGTTTTTCCGTGGTTGTTTTTGTGTGTTTTCTGTTTCTGTTGATGCGGACCATCAAAGCTCTGTTTGGAAACCTACGGCCAGGGGAAGCATCCTGAGAAATACCCATCTCATTCAGAGTATTATCTCTATTAGAAACAGTATTTTTTGTAAATGTTGGTCAACACGATGTTTTGATCTTAGTGGACACATTGTGGTAGTCACAGTGACAGTAATGTTTGTTATGTTCCTAATATTTACACGAATTGAAGGTTTCTTCTATTATAGTTTAGCTTTAAAATATTATTCCACAAATCAATCAATGAATGATGTTATTCTCTGTTGCTGTGTTGTATAGTTTTATAAATACAGTAGCTGCTATACCTTACATTCAACAGAATTCAAAATGGTATACAATATTCATTTTGTTTTATAAAGGTGTCGTTCTGTGTTGAATAGCTTTCTCATTAGCGCGTTACTTTTCCACTAATTGAACAAACGTTGTTTATTCATTTATAGAAATGAGCTCATGACTTTATCATCACGTAAAATGTGCAATAACAACTTCCAGCACAGAAACAAGACCTCCTTCAACACTCCAACAACTTCCAGCACAGAAACAAGACCTCCTTCAACACTCCAACAACTTCCAGCACAGAAACAAGACCTCCTTCAACACTCCAACAACTTCCAGCACAGAAACAAGACCTCCTTCAACATTCCAACAACTTTTCTGGAAGTCAAATTATTTTCAACACCACCCTCCAAAGTTAGAGCCTCTCCTTTGCATGAAGAGTGGAACACGTCCCCTACAATTACAGCACATTGTAACATCCCCTCTCCTTAGTTCTACCCTAAAAGCCCCACATCAGACACAGGTTTCCATTAACACATGAAGACCCAGTGTATAGAACTGTGTGTGTGTGTGTGTGTGTGTGTGTGTGTGTGTGTGTGTGTGTGTGTGTGTGTGTGTGTGTGTGTGTGTGTGTGTGTGTGTGTGTGTGTGTGTAACAGGAGCTCACTCAGTGTGTGTAGTTGGATACGCTGTACTCACATTACCATGGTGACAGTGTAGAAGTGTCTCTGTGAGAGGGCCAATCATGTGAGTGGGCTCCTAGACCATAGCACAGTTTAGCAGAGCTCCAATAGCAGCAGCCTGCCATACCACGGCCTGCTAGGGAGACACTCCAGGGATGGCTGTTAGCACCATCTCATCGAATCTCTCTACAGTGATCATGTAGATTGTGGAGCTGCTTTCTAAAGAGGGGGTACATGAGGAGTGAATTTCTCAGGGTGTAGGTGTGCGAGTGGGGAGGACAGGAACAAGGAGAAGGTGGAGTTGTTGCTGGTTCTGCCACTGTCTCTCCACCTTGGTCTTCTGATGGTAATCAATGTGATGTGTGTTTTGTTCTATATTTATATTGTATTTATTTATTTTAATCCCAGGTCCCCGTCCCCATCAGGAGGCCTTTTGCCTTTTGGTAGGCCGTCATTGTTCTTAACTGACTTGCCTAGTTAAAGAAAGGTTAAATAAAAAATAATAACATAGAAATCAGAAATCAGAAGAGATGGTTGTGTGTGTGTGAGGACTGACTAGAGTCACTGTAGGTGATGAGGACTGACTAGAGTCACTATAGGTGATGAGGACTGACTAGAGTCACTGTATGTGATGAGGACCGACTAGAGTCACTGTATGTGATGAGGACTGACTAGAGTCACTGTAGGTGATGAGGACTGACTAGAGCCACTGTATGTGATGAGGACTGACTAGAGTCACTGTAGGTGATGAGGACTGACTAGAGTCACTGTAGGTGTGTGAGGACTGACTAGAGTCACTGTAGGTGATGAGGACTGACTAGAGTCACTGTATGTGATGAGGACTGACTAGAGCCACTGTAGGTGATGAGGACTGACTAGAGTCACTGTATGTGATGAGGACTGACTAGAGTCACTGTATGTGATGAGGACTGACTAGAGTCACTGTAGGTGTGTGAGGACTGACTAGAGTCACTGTAGGAGATGAGGACTGACTAGAGTCACTGTATGTGATGAGGACTGACTAGAGCCACTGTAGGTGTGTGAGGACTGACTAGAGTCACTGTAGGTGTGTGAGGACTGACTAGAGTCACTGTAGGTGATGAGGACTGACTAGAGTCACTGTAGGTGATGAGGACTGACTAGAGTCACTGTAGGTGTGTGAGGACTGACTAGAGTCACTGTAGGTGATGAGGACTGACTAGAGTCACTGTAGGTGATGAGGACTGACCAGAGCCACTGTAGGTGTGTGAGGACTGACTAGAGTCACTGTAGGTGTGTGAGGACTGACTAGAGTCACTGTAGGTGATGAGGACTGACTAGAGTCACTGTATGTGATGAGGACTGACTAGAGTCACTGTAGGTGATGAGGACTGACTAGAGTCACTGTAGGTGATGAGGACTGACTAGAGTCACTGTAGGTGTGTGAGGACTGACTAGAGTCACTGTAGGTGATGAGGACTGACTAGAGTCACTGTATGTGATGAGGACTGACTAGAGCCACTGTAGGTGTGTGAGGACTGACTAGAGTCACTGTAGGTGTGTGAGGACTGACTAGAGTCACTGTAGGTGATGAGGACTGACTAGAGTCACTGTAGGTGATGAGGACTGACTAGAGTCACTGTAGGTGTGTGAGGACTGACTAGAGTCACTGTAGGTGATGAGGACTGACTAGAGTCACTGTATGTGATGAGGACTGACTAGAGTCACTGTAGGTGATGAGGACTGACTAGAGCCACTGTAGGTGTGTGAGGACTGACTAGAGTCACTGTAGGTGATGAGGACTGACTAGAGTCACTGTAGGTGATGAGGACTGACTAGAGTCACTGTAGGTGATGAGGACTGACTAGAGTCACTGTAGGTGATGAGGACTGACTAGAGTCACTGTAGGTGATGAGGACTGACTAGAGTCACTGTAGGTGATGAGGACTGACTAGAGTCACTGTAGGTGATGAGGACTGACTAGAGTCACTGTAGGTGATGAGGACTGACTAGAGTCACTGTAGGTGATGAGGACCGACTAGAGCCACTGTAGGTGTGTGAGGACTGACTAGAGTCACTGTAGGTGATGAGGACTGACTAGAGTCACTGTAGGTGATGAGGACTGACTAGAGCCACTGTAGGTGATGAGGACTGACTAGAGTCACTGTAGGTGATGAGGACTGACTAGAGCCACTGTAGGTGTGTGAGGACTGACTAGAGTCACTGTAGGTGATGAGGACTGACTAGAGTCACTGTAGGTGATGAGGACTGACTAGAGTCACTGTAGGTGTGTGAGGACTGACTAGAGTCACTGTAGGTGATGAGGACTGACTAGAGTCACTGTAGGTGATGAGGACTGACCAGAGCCACTGTATGTGATGAGGACTGACTAGAGCCACTGTAGGTGATGAGGACTGACTAGAGTCACTGTAGGTGTGTGAGGACTGACTAGAGTCACTGTAGGTGATGAGGACCGACTAGAGTCACTGTAGGTGATGAGGACTGACTAGAGCCACTGTAGGTGTGTGAGGACTGACTAGAGCCACTGTATGTGATGAGGACTGACTAGAGTCACTGTATGTGATGAGGACTGACTAGAGTCACTGTATGTGATGAGGACTG
Organism: Oncorhynchus clarkii lewisi; assembly: GCF_045791955.1. Classification (NCBI taxonomy): domain Eukaryota; kingdom Metazoa; phylum Chordata; class Actinopteri; order Salmoniformes; family Salmonidae; genus Oncorhynchus; species Oncorhynchus clarkii. The sequence continues at coordinate 91,096,612 of NC_092147.1, read as the reverse complement.
ACTAGAGCCACTGTATGTGATGAGGACTGACTAGAGTCACTGTATGTGATGAGGACTGACTAGAGTCACTGTAGGTGATGAGGACTGACCAGAGCCACTGTATGTGATGAGGACTGACTAGAGCCACTGTAGGTGTGTGAGGACTGACTAGAGTCACTGTAGGTGATGAGGACCGACTAGAGTCACTGTAGGTGATGAGGACTGACTAGAGTCACTGTAGGTGATGAGGACTGACTAGAGTCACTGTAGGTGTGTGAGGACTGACTAGAGTAGGTGTGTGTGTCACTCAGAATCCATACAGACATACTACACAGCACCATAAACACCACGGTGCGGCCGTGTAGCAGAACATACTGCATTAAGATGACTGAGAACATGGTCCTCTAGAACATACTGCATTAATATTACTGAGAACATGGTCCTCTAGAACATACTGCATTAATATTACTGAGAACATGGTCCTCTAGAACATACTGCATTAATATTACTGAGAACATGGTCCTCTAGAACATACTGCATTAATATTACTGAGAACATGGTCCTCTAGAACATACAGCATTAAGATTACTGAGAACATGGTCCTCTAGAACATACTGCATTAAGATGACTGAGAACATGGTCCTCTAGAACATACTGCATTAATATTACTGAGAACATGGTCCTCTAGAACATACTGCATTAATATTACTGAGAACATGGTCCTCTAGAACATACTGCATTAAGATGACTGAGAACATGGTCCTCTAGAACATACTGCATTAATATTACTGAGAACATGGTCCTCTAGAACATACTGCATTAAGATGACTGAGAACATGGTCCTCTAGAACATACTGCATTAAGATGACTGAGAACATGGTCCTCTAGAACATACTGCATTAATATTACTGAGAACATGGTCCTCTAGAACATACTGCATTAATATGACTGAGAACATGGTCCTCTAGAACATACTGCATTAAGATGACTGAGAACATGGTCCTCTAGAACATACTGCATTAATATTACTGAGAACATGGTCCTCTAGAACATACTGCATTAATATTACTGAGAACATGGTCCTCTAGAACATACTGCATTAATATTACTGAGAACATGGTCCTCTAGAACATACTGCATTAATATTACTGAGAACATGGTCCTCTAGAACATACTGCATTAAGATTACTGAGAACATGGTCCTCTAGAACATACTGTATTAAGATGACTGAGAACATGGTCCTCTAGAACATACTGCATTAATATTACTGAGAACATGGTCCTCTAGAACATACTGCATTAATATGACTGAGAACATGGTCCTCTAGAACATACTGCATTAATATTACTGAGAACATGGTCCTCTAGAACATACTGCATTAATATTACTGAGAACATGGTCCTCTAGAACATACTGCATTAATATTACTGAGAACATGGTCCTCTATAACATACTGCATTAAGATGACTGAGAACATGGTCCTCTAGAACATACTGCAATAAGATTACTGAGAACATGGTCCTCTAGAACATACAGCATTAAGATTACTGAGAACATGGTCCTCTAGAACATACTGCATTAATATTACTGAGAACATGGTCCTCTAGAACATACTGCATTAATATTACTGAGAACATGGTCCTCTAGAACATACTGCATTAAGATTACTGAGAACATTGTCCTCTAGAACATACTGCATTAAGATGACTGAGAACATGGTCCTCTAGAACATACTGCAATAAGATTACTGAGAACATGGTCCTCTAGAACATACAGCATTAAGATTACTGAGAACATGGTCCTCTAGAACATACTGCATTAAGATTACTGAGATAATGGTCCTCTAGAACATTCAGCATTAATATTACTGAGAACATGGTCCTCTAGAACATACAGCATTAAGATGACTGAGAACATGGTCCTCTAGAACATACTGCATTAAGATGACTGAGAACATGGTCCTCTGGAACATACAGCATTAAGATGACTGAGAACATGGTCCTCTAGAACACACTGCATTAACATTACTGAGAACATGGTCCTCTACTCCAACAGTCCGGTGCCAAAGTGCTGCATTATGAGTAATGGGAGGAAGAAATAACCATTTTATATCACTAACGATACCACACCTTGTGTCTGGTACAGAGTCACTGGGCTGTGTTTTATATCACTAATGATACCACACCTTGTGTCTGGTACAGAGTCACTGGGCTGTGTTTTATATCACTAATGATACCACACCTTGTGTCTGGTACAGAGTCACTGGGCTGTGTTTTATATCTCTAACGATACCACACCTTGTGTCTGGTACAGAGTCACTGGGCTGTGTTTTATATCACTAACGATACCACACCTTGTGTCTGATACAGAGTCACTGGGCTGTGTTTTATATCTCTAATGATACCACACCTTGTGTCTGGTACAGAGTCACTGGGCTGTGTTTTATATCACTAATGATACCACACCTTGTGTCTGGTACAGAGTCACTGGGCTGTGTTTTATATCACTAATGATACCACACCTTGTGTCTGGTACAGAGTCACTGGGCTGTGTTTTATATCTCTAACGATACCACACCTTGTGTCTGGTACAGAGTCACTGGGCTGTGTTTTATATCACTAATGATACCACACCTTGTGTCTGGTACAGAGTCACTGGGCTGTGTTTTATATCACTAATGATACCACACCTTGTGTCTGGTACAGAGTCACTGGGCTGTGTTTTATATCTCTAACGATACCACACCTTGTGTCTGGTACAGAGTCACTGGGCTGTGTTTTATATCACTAACGATACCACACCTTGTGTCTGATACAGAGTCACTGGGCTGTGTTTTATATCACTAACAATACCACACCTTGTGTCTGGTACAGAGTCACTGGGCTGTGTTTTATATCTCTAATGATACCACACCTTGTGTCTGGTACAGAGTCACTGGGCTGTGTTTTATATCACTAATGATACCACACCTTGTGTCTGATACAGAGTCACTGGGCTGTGTTTTATATCTCTAATGATACCACACCTTGTGTCTGGTACAGAGTCACAGGGCTGTGTTTTATATCACTAATGATACCACACCTTGTGTCTGATACAGAGTCACTGGGCTGTGTTTTATATCTCTAATGATACCACACCTTGTGTCTGGTACAGAGTCACTGGGCTGTGTTTTATATCACTAATGATACCACACCTTGTGTCTGGTACAGAGTCACTGGGCTGTGTTTTATATCACTAATGATACCACACCTTGTGTCTGGTACAGAGTCACTGGGCTGTGTTTTATATCTCTAATGATACCACACCGTGTGTCTGGTACAGAGTCACTGGGCTGTGTTTTATATCACTAATGATACCACACCTTGTGTCTGGTACAGAGTCACTGGGCTGTGTTTTATATCTCTAATGATACCACACCATGTGTCTGGTACAGAGTCACTGGGCTGTGTTTTATATCACTAATGATACCACACCTTGTGTCTGGTACAGAGTCACTGGGCTGTGTTTTATATCACTAATGATACCACACCTTGTGTCTGGTACAGGCTGTTTTGCTCTGTCTCTTTAAGTTGCTAAACAAAGCGTTTCATATTGTACCTTACTGTAATAGATAGTCTGAGGTGTTTGTGTTGTGGCTGCCGTGGGGCTGCCGTGGGGCTGCCGTGGGGCCGCCGTGGGGCCGCCGTGGGGCCGCCGTGGGTTGAGACACAGCATGGTGGCTGTCATTTCAACCATAGATATATAATACATAGAACAGACACTATCCCCTTTAGACCCCCGCAATTTTAGCTGCTACACCTTTTACTTTGAGCATCTATATCTCCTATCTATATCTCCTGTTGAGTCCTTCAGGTCCAAAAGGTCCCTCTCTGATCACTTCTACTACGGACCAACATGTATAGAGAGTTTCATTCAAATCAAATGGGGAGGTGCAGTCCAAAAAGAGATTGACATGAAACGGAATGACCCTATTATGCCACCTGAATGATTGACAGCCCTGTCATCGGCCCCACTCCCACTCCCTCTGTCAGGGCCCTTAGCAGCGTGATAGGTGGGGGCCCAGCCTCAGTCCGCAGCGGAGCGACAGGGCAGAAATGATAGCTCTTCACTCATTAGAGCCAACCAGCTCCGTCGTTGACATTTGACCCCTCTAGCATCATCATGGCTTTACAGGACATTAGTAGTAATGGCTGTCGAAGCCCCCCCCCCCCCTCTCTCCTGTACATCTGTGTAATTATTAAGGGCTCGTTAATAACCATTTCAACTAAGGTGGTTGGATTTGATGTGAGCTGAGCTGGGATGGGTATGTGTTGAGGAAAACCTGTCTCTGTAGGGAACCTCTCGGTCTTCAAATGACTGTTGTGTTTAACTGGGGTTCCTGGGTAGTGTACGGTTAGCGTTAGTGGATGTTGGTTCCTGGGTAGTGTACGGTTGGCGTTAGTGGATGTTGGTTCCTGGGTAGTGTACGGTTAGCGTTAGGGGATGTTGGTTCCTGGGTAGTGTACGGTTAGCGTTAGTGGATGTTGGTTCCTGGGTAGTGTACGGTTAGCGTTAGTGGATGTTGGTTCCTGGGTAGTGTACGGTTGGCGTTAGTGGATGTTGGTTCCTGGGTAGTGTACGGTTAGCGTTAGGGGATGTTGGTTCCTGGGTAGTGTACGGTTAGCGTTAGTGGATGTTGGTTCCTGGGTAGTGTACGGTTAGCGTTAGTGGATGTTGGTTCCTGGGTAGTGTACGGTTAGCGTTAGGGGATGTTGGTTCCTGGGTAGTGTACGGTTAGCGTTAGGGGATGTTGGTTCCTGGGTAGTGTACGGTTAGCGTTAGTGGATGTTGGTTCCTGGGTAGTGTACGGTTAGCGTTAGTGGATGTTGGTTCCTGGGTAGTGTACGGTTAGCGTTAGTGGATGTTGGTTCCTGGGTAGTGTACGGTTAGCGTTAGTGGATGTTGGTTCCTGGGTAGTGTACGGTTAGCGTTAGGGGATGTTGGTTCCTGGGTAGTGTACGGTTAGCGTTAGTGGATGTTGGTTCCTGGGTAGTGTACGGTTAGCGTTAGTGGATGTTGGTTCCTGGGTAGTGTACGGTTAGCGTTAGTGGATGTTGGTTCCTGGGTAGTGTACGGTTAGCGTTAGTGGATGTTGGTTCCTGGGTAGTGTACGGTTAGCGTTAGTGGATGTTGGTTCCTGGGTAGTGTACGGTTAGCGTTAGTGGATGTTGGTTCCTGGGTAGTGTACGGTTAGCGTTAGTGGATGTTGGTTCCTGGGTAGTGTACGGTTAGCGTTAGGGGATGTTGGTTCCTGGGTAGTGTACGGTTAGCGTTAGTGGATGTTGGTTCCTGGGTAGTGTACGGTTAGCGTTAGTGGATGTTGGTTCCTGGGTAGTGTACGGTTAGCGTTAGTGGATGTTGGTTCCTGGGTAGTGTACGGTTAGCGTTAGTGGATGTTGCTGAGGTAGATATAGTAGTTACGATCCTAATGATGACAGAGAGGTGACGATCGGTTATCTCAAGACATGCAGAACAGAGTCCATGGAGTTTCCTCCTTTTGTTACACAACCAGGCAGACATGCATTCAGCCAGGCAACAAGCAGACAGTCAGACAAGCATCCAGCCAGGCAACAAGCAAACAGTCAGACATGCATCCAGCCAGGCAACAAGCAGGCATCCAACAAGCAGACAGTCAGACAAGCATCCAGCCAGGCAACAAGCAGATAGTCAGACATGCATTCAGCCAGGCAACAAGCAGACAGGCAACAAGCAGACAGGCAACAAGCAGACAGTCAGACAAGCATCCAGCTAGGCAACAAGCAGACAGGCAACAAGCAGAATGTCAGACATGCATCCAGCCAGGCAACAAGCAGACAGTCAGACAAGCATCCAGCCAGGCAACAAGCAGATAGTCAGACATGCATTCAGCCAGGCAACAAGCAGGCATCCAGCCAGGCAACAAGCAGACAGTCAGACATGCATCCAGCCAGGCAACAAGCAGGCATCCAACCAGGCAACAAGCAGACAGTCAGACATGCATTCAGCCAGGCAACAAGCAGATAGTCAGACATGCATCCAGCCAGGCAACAAGCAGACAGTCAGACATGCATCCAGCCAGGCAACAAGCAGGCATCCAACCAGGCAACAAGCAGACAGGCAACAAGTAGACAGTCAGACATGCATTCAGCCAGGCAACAAGCAGGCATCCAACCAGGCAACAAGCAGACAGTCAGACATGCATTCAGCCAGGCAACAAGTAGACAGTCGGACATGCATCCAGCCAGGCAACAAGCAGACAGTCAGACATGCATCCAACCAGGCAACAAGTAGACAGTCAGACATGCATCCAGCCAGGCAACAAGTAGACAGTCAGCCAGGCAACAAGCAGGCATCCAACCAGGCAACAAGTAGACAGTCAGACATGCATTCAGCCAGGCAACAAGCAGATAGTCAGACATGCATCCAGCCAGGCAACAAGCAGGCATCCAGCCAGGTAACAAGCAGACAGTCAGGCATGCATCCAGCCAGGCAACAAGCAGGCATCCAACCAGGCAACAAGCAGACAGTCAGACATGCATCCAACCAGGCAACAAGTAGACAGTCAGACATGCATCCAGCCAGGCAACAAGTAGACAGTCAGCCAGGCAACAAGCAGGCATCCAACCAGGCAACAAGTAGACAGTCAGACATGCATTCAGCCAGGCCACAAGCAGATAGTCAGACATGCATCCAGCCAGGCAACAAGCAGACAGTCAGACATGCATCCAGCCAGGCAACAAGCAGGCATCCAACCAGGCAACAAGCAGACAGGCAACAAGTAGACAGTCAGACATGCATTCAGCCAGGCAACAAGCAGGCATCCAACCAGGCAACAAGCAGACAGTCAGACATGCATTCAGCCAGGCAACAAGTAGACAGTCGGACATGCATCCAGCCAGGCAACAAGCAGACAGTCAGACATGCATCCAGCCAGGCAACAAGCAGACAGTCAGACATGCATCCAACCAGGCAACAAGTAGACAGTCAGACATGCATCCAGCCAGGCAACAAGTAGACAGTCAGCCAGGCAACAAGCAGGCATCCAACCAGGCAACAAGTAGACAGTCAGACATGCATTCAGCCAGGCAACAAGCAGGCATCCAGCCAGGTAACAAGCAGACAGTCAGACATGCATCCAGCCAGTCAACAAGCAGGCATCCAACCAGGCAACAAGTAGACAGTCAGACATGCATACAGCCAGGCAACAAGCAGGCATCCAACCAGGCAACAAGCAGCCAGCCAGGCAACAAGCAGACAGTCAGACATGCATCCAACCAGGCAACAAGCAGACAGTCAGACATGCATCCAGCCAGGCAACAAGTAGACAGTCAGACATGCATCCAGCCAGGCAACAAGTAGACAGTCAGACATGCATCCAGCCAGGCAACAAGTAGACAGTCAGACATGCATCCAACCAGGCAACAAGTAGACAGTCAGACATGCATCCAGCCAGGCAACAAGTAGACAGTCAGACATGCATCCAGCCAGGCAACAAGCAGCCAGTCAGACATGCATACAGCCAGGCAACAAGTAGACAGTCAGACATGCATCCAACCAGGCAACAAGTAGACAGTCAGACATGCATCCAGCCAGGCAACAAGCAGACAGTCAGACATGCATCCAGCCAGGCAACAAGTAGACAGTCAGACATGCATCCAGCCAGGCAACAAGCAGGCATCCAACCAGGCAACAAGCAGACAGTCAGACATGCATCCAACAGGCAACAAGTAGACAGTCAGACATGCATCCAACCAGACAACAAGTAGACAGTCAGACATGCATACAGCCAGGCAACAAGCAGGCATCCAACCAGGCAACAAGCAGACAGTCAGACATGCATCCAACCAGGCAACAAGTAGACAGTCAGACATGCATCCAACCAGACAACAAGTAGACAGTCAGACATGCATACAGCCAGGCAACAAGCAGGCATCCAACCAGGCAACAAGCAGACAGTCAGACATGCATCCAACCAGGCAACAAGTAGACAGTCAGACATGCATCCAGCCAGGCAACAAGTAGACAGTCAGACATGCATCCAGCCAGGCAACAAGCAGCCAGTCAGACATGCATACAGCCAGGCAACAAGTAGACAGTCAGACATGCATCCAACCAGGCAACAAGTAGACAGTCAGACATGCATCCAACCAGACAACAAGTAGACAGTCAGACATGCATACAGCCAGGCAACAAGCAGGCATCCAACCAGGCAACAAGCAGACAGTCAGACATGCATCCAACCAGGCAACAAGTAGACAGTCAGACATGCATCCAACCAGACAACAAGTAGACAGTCAGACATGCATACAGCCAGGCAACAAGCAGGCATCCAACCAGGCAACAAGCAGACAGTCAGACATGCATCCAACCAGGCAACAAGTAGACAGTCAGACATGCATCCAGCCAGGCAACAAGTAGACAGTCAGACATGCATCCAGCCAGGCAACAAGCAGCCAGTCAGACATGCATACAGCCAGGCAACAAGTAGACAGTCAGACATGCATCCAACCAGGCAACAAGTAGACAGTCAGACATGCATCCAGCCAGGCAACAAGCGGACAGTCAGACATGCATCCAGCCAGGCAACAAGTAGACAGTCAGACATGCATCCAGCCAGTCAACAAGCAGGCATCCAACCAGGCAACAAGTAGACAGGCAACAAGCAGACAGTCAGACATGCATCCAACCAGACAACAAGTAGACAGTCAGACATGCATCCAGCCAGGCAACAAGCAGGCATCCAACCAGGCAACAAGCAGACAGTCAGACATGCATCCAACCAGGCAACAAGTAGACAGTCAGACATGCATCCAGCCAGGGAAAAAAATACACCTCACAAGAGCGTCCAAACACAGGCAGTTAATTAGCCGAGCCGACACGGGTTTGGAAAAACAGATTTATGTAGAAAAACATTAAGCAAATGGCTTCATCATTAAAGTGTTTAATCTTCACCTGAGCAACGGAGAGTCCTGGAGCATCAACGTCTCTGTCCGTCTCCCAGGACGTGTCTCTGCATGGCGAGGTGTCAGGCCAAGCTGACTAATGACTGACTTTAATCACGCTTTCATTTAGTGCCATTCTTTTCCAGAAACACGGGACCTTGTTAAAGTCTCTGCCATGCAGCCCCCCTCAGTCAAAGCTGTGAATCAATCATCTAGTGTGATGGTCAAGTAATGAATGATGTCTATCAAGACCATTAAGGCTTTATGAAGCAAACCCAGGAGATATTACACTCTGCCATGCAATGCTCTCTCAATCCTAATGTTGAAACAGAGTGTAATGGGGGGAAAGGCAGAGGAGCAGTGGGGGTGGGGGTGGGGGGGGGGGGGGGGTAGCACCAGGTGTAGGATACAGGGTAGAATAACACCCTGATTATGTTGAGACTAGATATACCTACTGGGTGGAATAACAGGGTGGAATAACACCCTGATGATGTTGAGACTAGATATACCTACTGGGTGGAATAACAGGGTGGAATAACACCCTGATGATGTTGAGACTAGATATACCTACTGGGTGGAATAACAGGGTGGAATAACACCCTGATGATGTTGAGACTAGATATACCTACTGGGTGGAATAACACCCTGATGATGTTGAGACTAGATATACCTACTGGGTGGAATAACACCCTGATGATGTTGAGACTAGATATACCTACTGGGTGGAATAACACCCTGATGATGTTGAGACTAGATATACCTACTGGGTGGAATAACACCCTGATGATGTTGAGACTAGATATACCTACTGGGTGGAATAACAGGGTGGAACAACACCCTGATGATGTTGAGACTAGATATACCTACTGGGTAGAATAACACCCTGATGATGTTGAGACTAGATATACCTACTGGGTGGAATAACAGGGTGGAACAACACCCTGATGATGTTGAGACTAGATATACCTACTGGGTAGAATAACACCCTGATGATGTTGAGACTAGATATACCTACTGGGTGGAATAACAGGGTGGAACAACACCCTGATGATGCTGAGACTAGATATACCTACTGGGTAGAATAACACCCTGATGATGTTGAGACTAGATATACCTACTGGGTGGAATAACAGGGTGGAACAACACCCTGATGATGTTGAGACTAGATATACCTACTGGGTGGAATAACACCCTGATGATGCTGAGACTAGATATACCTACTGGGTGGAATAACACCCTGATGATGTTGAGACTAGATATAGCTACTGGGTGGAATAACACCCTGATGATGTTGAGACTAGATATTCCTACCAGTTAGACAAGACAGACAAGAACATAGTTAATTAATTTTCCATTTCCTCGGCACCTTCATTACTGTGACTGAAAGATAAACAGTGAACTAACGCCGTTGATGAGATGTTGGTTATCAGTCCTCTATTGTCCTACGGTCTTCCTCTGTAGTGGAGCTGTGGTCCAGGGGGAGAGGTCACAATGGCCCAGCAGTAGGTCCATTCAGACCCACCTGCAGGGGCTCTGTGTGGGCCGTGTAGCTCTCCTCCAAATGATGATCAATCACTAGGGGCCTTGGGGGGAGGGGGACCAGGGCCCTGACACGGTAGGGAGGGGGGCTGAGGGACTGGGGAGGGGGGGGACCAGGGCCCTGACACGGGAGGGAGGGGGCTGAGGGACTGGGGAGGGGGGGGGGGGACCAGGGCCCTGACACGGGGATAAACACAACCGGAGGAGACAGAGGAGCAGGGACAGGGGAGAGAGAGGGGGGGGGTAGGGGAGCTGAGGGACAGGGGAGAGAGGGAGGGGGGGGGCTGAGGGACAGGGGAGAGAGGGAGGGGGGCTGAGGAACAGGGGAGGGAGGGGGGCTGAGGGACTGGGGAGAGAGAGAGGGGGGCTGAGGGACTGGGGAGGGAGGGGGGGCTGAGGGACTGGGGAGAGAGAGAAGGAGGCTGAGGGACTGGAGAGGGAGGGAGGGGGGGCTGAGGGAATTGGGAGGGAGGGAGAGAGGGGGGCTGAGGGACTGGGGAGGGGAGCTGAGGGAATGGGGAGGGGGGCTGAGGGACTGGGGAGGGAGGGAGGGAGGGAGGGAGGGAGGGAGGGAGGGAGGGAGGGAGGGAGGGAGGGAGGGAGGGAGGGAGGGACTGGGGAGGGGCGCTGAGGGACTGGGGAGGGAGGGGGGCTGAGGGACTGGGGAGGGAGGGAGGGAGGGGGAGGGAGGGGCTGAGGGACTGGGGAGGGAGGGGGACTGAGGGACTGGGGAGGGAGGGGGACTGAGGGAGGGAGGGAGGGGCTGAGGGACTGGGGAGGGCGGGAGGGGGGCTTAGGGACTGGGGAGGGACTAAGGGAATTGGGAGGGAGGGAGGGGCTGAGGGACTGGGGAGGGAGGGGGGGCTGAGGGACTGGGGCGGGAGGGGGGGAGGGGGGCTGAGGGACTGGGGAGGTAGGGGGGCTGAGGGACTGGGGAGGGAGGGGGGGGGGGCTGAGGGACTGGGGAGGGTGGGAGGGGGGCTGAGGGACTGGGGAGGGAGGGAGGGGGGCTGAGGGACTGGGGAGGGAGGGGGGCTGAGGGACTGGGGAGGGAGGGAGGGAGGGGGAGGGAGGGGCTGAGGGACTGGGGAGGGAGGGGGACTGAGGGACTGGGGAGGGAGGGGGACTGAGGGACTGGGGAGGGAGGGGGGCTGAGGGACTGGGGAGGGAGCGAGGGGGGCTGAGGGACTGGGGAGGGAGGGGGAGGGCTGAGGGACTGGGGAGGGTGGGAGGGGGGCTGAGGGACTGGGGAGGGAGGGAGGGGGGCTGAGGGACTGGGGAGGGAGGGGGGCTGAGGGACTGGGGAGGGAGGGAGGGAGGGGGAGGGAGGGGCTGAGGGACTGGGGAGGGAGGGGGACTGAGGGACTGGGGAGGGAGGGGGGCTGAGGGACTGGGGAGGGAGGGAGGGAGGGGGAGGGAGGGGCTGAGGGACTGGGGAGGGAGGGGGACTGAGGGACTGGGGAGGGAGGGGGACTGAGGGAGGGAGGGAGGGAGGGGCTGAGGGACTGGGGAGGGCGGGAGGGGGGCTTAGGGACTGGGGAGGGAGGGAGGGGGGCTGAGGGACTGGGGAGGGAGGGGGGGCTGAGGTACTGGGGAGGGTGGTGTAGTGGGTGAAGTTGCTCCAGCCCGGCTGGATGGTGGGCGGATGTCACAGGAAGATGGATGACCTTTCTTAGGGTCTGACGGTCAGGAGTCCTGTCATTAACAAGAGAAAACAAGCGCAACAGAGAGGAGGAGATGTGTGTGTGTGTGTGTGTGTGTGTGTGTGTGTGTGTGTGTGTGTGTGTGTGCGTGCGTGTGTGTGTGTGCGCGCACGCGCGCGCAAAAATTACAGGCTAATAATTGTATTACGTGGCCAGGTTAGTTTTTCCTCTACAGAACAGAAAGAGAGTCAGAACGACCAGGACAGTCTAACTGGACTGAATCAGAGAAGTTGGCATGTTGCACAAACTAAACTCCACTTGCAAGTTGAGTTTTTGTTTGACTCTTGGTAGATAATGTGTCTCACAGAGTGAAACTGAATCAGGAGGAATGATCTGACAGTTACAAATGAAGCTGTGTGTTATTGTTTTCCTGGGAGTTCAGCGATGCACATCCTGGTAGTCTGAAACTGTGTTGATGTCTCGGTTCATTTAGATGGAGATGAATCACAGACTCAGAACTGACAATTATATCAACGGAGGTATCAGGCTCCTCTCCTCCTCTCCTCTCCTCTCCTGTCCTCCTCCTCTCCTCTCCTCTCTACTCCCCTGTCCTAGTCTCTTACTCCTTTCCTCATCTTTACCCTCCTCTCCTGTTCTCTCCTGTCCTCCTCCTTTTCCTATCCTCTCCTCCCCATCCTCTCCTCTCCTCTCCTCTCCTCTCCTCCCCATCCTCCTCCTCTCCTCTCCTCTCCTCTCCTCTCCATCCTCTCCTCTCCTCTCCTCCCCATCCTCCTCCTCTCCTCTCCTCTCCTCTCCATCCTCTCCTCTCCTCCCCATCCTCCTCTCCTCTCCTCTCCATCCTCTCCTCTCCTCTCCTCTCCACCAGGCCCATCCCCAGTGGATCAGCTCGTTAGTCTCTCCTCTCCTCTCCTCTCCTCTCCTCTCCTCTCCTCTCCTCTCCTCTCCTCTCCTCTCCTCTCAACCAGGCCCATCCCCAGTGGATCAGCTCGTTAGTCTCTCCTCTCTATATTAACATAGAGGAATATTCCCCCTGTTAGTTTTCTATAATTCTATAACCTGTTATTACACTGACTTCCCCGTTCTTTAATGATGCTAATAATGCTGAGAGTTGATTGGTCAATGAGCGTATTTTCCTGCTCCGGTTGGTTTTAATCCAGGATACGGTTACCGTCCTGCCCAACCCTCTGATGACCCAGCTACCGTTAATTAAGAGTTAACAGAGTTAAACCCACGATGGAACCTAGTTGTTCCTCAGCCCCGCCTTCTCCTTGTTCCTCTGGAACGCCAGGCTGGATTGGTTTCACTGAGGTTGGTTGTCTGGCTGTGTAAATCATCACAGTAATGACTTTGTCATGATGACTCTCATCACAAATACAACGCCTTGGGCCATATTACATTGAATTAAATTGATGTATCGGATTCTTTGGAGTTGATATGTCAACATGGTGAAATCTAATATGTTATTTCTTTTGTTTGGATGCTCATATGAGTCATGAATCGAGCCTCATCATCAGAAATCTAAAGAAAACAAATAAGCACATATTTTTGGATTTGTTTGATGAGTTTGTCCAAAGCCCTTGATCAGGGCCCTGTCTGACTATCTGTCCTGTCTGACTATCTGCCCTGTCTGACTATCTGTCCTGTCTGACTATCCGTCCTGTCTGACTATCCGTCCTGTCTGACTATCCGTCCTGTCTGACTATCCGTCCAGTCTGACTATCCGTCCAGTCTGACTATCCGTCCTGTCTGCCTATCCGTCCTGTCTGCCTATCTGTTCTGTCTGCCTATCCGTCCTGTCTGACTATCTGTTCTGTCTGCCTATTCATCCTGTCTGCCTATCTGTTCTCTCTGACTATCTGTTCTGTCTGCCTATTCATCCTGTCTGCCTATCTGTTCTGTCTGACTATCTGTTCTGTCTGACTATCTGTTCTGTCTGACTATCTGTTCTGTCTGCCTATCTGTCCTGTCTGCCTATCTGTCCTGTCTGCCTATCCGTCCTGTCTGCCTATCCGTCCTGTCTGACTATCTGTTCTGTCTGCCTATCTGTTCTGTCTGCCTATTTGTCCTGTCTGACTATCCGTCCTGTCTGACTATCCGTCCTGTCTGACTATCTGTCCTGTCTGACTATCCTTCCCATCTGTTAGTGCTCTTCCAGTCTGATGGACCTCTTGGCTGTCTCTATCTAGTCATATGGCAGAACCCCAAATACACTCAGTCCTCTCAGCAGTGTCTTCATGGTAATGTAGTCATAAGTGGGTCATTTTGCCCTGCGAGTCACTTTGCATATGACAGCAGCTAAAACAGTAAAGCCTGGGAGGGTCCAGTATCATACTGATATACTGTATCTAGTGGAGGGGAGGGTCCAGTATCATACTGATATATCTAGTGGAGGGGAGGGTCCAGTATCATACTGATATATCTAGTGGAGGGGAGGGTTCAGTATCATAATGATATATCTAGTGGAGGGGAGGGGCCAGTATCATACTGATATATCTAGTTGAGGGGAGGGGCCAGTATCATACTGATATACTGTATCTAGTGGAGGGGAGGGTCCAGTATCATACTGATATATCTAGTGGAGGGGAGGGGCCAGTATCATACTGATATATCTAGTGGAGGGGAGGGACCAGTATCATACTGATATACTGTATCTAGTGGAGGGGAGGGGCCAGTATCATACTGATATATCTAGTGGAGGGGAGGGGCCAGTATCATACTGATATATCTAGTGGAGGGGAGGGTCCAGTATCATACTGATATATCTAGTGGAGGGGAGGGGCCAGTATCATACTGATATATCTAGTGGAGGGGAGGGTCCAGTATCATACTGATATATCTAGTGGAGGGGAGGGGCCAGTCTCATACTGATATATCTAGTGGAGGGGACAGACAGCTAACACAGCCTGGGAGGGTCCAGTATCATACTGATATATCTAGTGGAGGGGAGGGTCCAGTATCATACTGATATATCTAGTGGAGGGGAGGGGCCAGTATCATACTGATATATCTAGTGAAGGGGAGGGATCAGTATCATACTGATATATCTAGTGGAGGGGAGGGATCAGTATCATACTGATATATCTAGTGGAGGGGAGGGGCCAGTATCATACTGATATATCTAGTGGAGGGGAGGGGCCAGTATCATACTGATATATCTAGTGGAGGGGAGGTTCCAGTATCATACTGTCCCCTCCCCCATCTTCCTCTCCTCCAGTCTGTCTCCCCATGTCTCAGGATGTCTCGTTGTCATCTCCCCCATCTTCCTCTCCTCCAGTCTGTCTCCCCCCATCTTCCTCTCCTCCAGTCTGTCTCCCCCCATCTTCCTCTCCTCCAGTCTGTCTCCCCATCTTCCTTTCCTCCAGTCTGTCTCCCCATGTCTCAGGATGTCTCGTTGTCGTCTCCCCCATCTTCCTCTCCTCCAGTCTGCCTCCCCATGTCTCAGGATGTCTCGTTGTCGTCTCCCCCATCTTCCTCTCCTCCAGTCTGTCTCCCCATGTCTCAGGATGTCTCGTTGTCGTCTCCCCCATCTTCCTCTCCTCCAGTCTGTCTCCCCCCCATCTTCCTATCCTCCAGTCTGTCTCCCCCATCTTCCTCTCCTCCAGTCTGTCTCCCCCGATCTTCCTCTCCTCCAGTATGTCTCAGGATGTCTCGTTGTCATCTCCCCTCATCTTCCTCTCCTCCAGTCTCTCTCCCCATGCCTCAGGATGTCTCGTTGTTGTCTCCCCCATCCCCCCATCTTCATCTGTCCTCATAGAGACGTCCATCTGTCCTCATAGAGACATCCATCTGTCCTCATAGAGATATCCATCTGTCCTCACAGAGACATCCATCTGTCCTGACAGAGAGAGCCATCTGTCCTCATAGAGACATCCATCTGGAAGAGAGACCACAGATCTGTCCTCTGGGAGACAGGCCAGAGAGAGACCACAGATCTGTCCTCTGGGAGACAGGCTAGAGAGAGAGACCACAGATCTGTCCTCTGGGAGACAGGCTAGAGAGAGAGACCACAGATCTGTCCTCTGGGAGACAGGCTAGGGAGAGAGACCACAGATATGTCCTCTGGGAGACAGGCTAGGGAGAGAGACCACAGATCTGTCCCCTGGGAGACAGGCTAGAGAGAGAGACCACAGATCTGTCCTCTGGGAGACAGGCTAGGGAGAGAGACCACAGATCTGTCCTCTGGTAGACAGGCTAGGGAGAGAGACCACAGATCTGTCCTCTGGGAGACAGGCTAGAGAGAGAGACCACAGATATGTCCTCTGGGAGAGAGACCACAGATATGTCCTCTGGGAGAGAGGCTAGGGATAGAGACCACAGATCTGTCATCTGGGAGACAGGCTAGAGAGAGAGACCACAGATCTGTCCTCTGGGACACAGGCTAGGGAGAGAGACCACAGATCTGTCCTTTGGGAGACAGGCTAGGGAGAGAGACCACAGATCTGTCCTCTGGGAGACAGGCTAGAGAGAGAGACCACAGATCTATCCTCTGGGAGACAGGCTAGGGAGAGAGACCACAGATATGTCCACTGGGAGAGAGACCACAGATATGTCCTCTGGGAGACAGGCTAGAGAGAGAGACCACAGATCTGTCCTCTGGGAGACAGGCTAGGGAGAGAGACCACAGATCTGTCCTCTGGGAGACAGGCTAGGGAGAGAGACCACAGATCTGTCCTCTGGGAGACAGGCTAGAGAGACAGACCACAGATCTGTCCTCTGGGAGACAGGCTAGGGAGAGAGACCACAGATCTGTCCTCTGGGAGACAGGCTAGGGAGAGAGACCACAGATCTGTCCTCTGGGAGAGAGACCACAGATATGTCCTCTGGGAGAGAGGCTAGGGATAGAGACCACAGATCTGTCCTCTGGGAGACAGGCTAGAGAGAGAGACCACAGATCTGTCCTCTGGGAGACAGGCTAGGGAGAGAGACCACAGATCTGTCCTCTGGTAGACAGGCTAGGGAGAGAGACCACAGATCTGTCCTCTGGGAGACAGGCTAGAGAGAGAGACCACAGATATGTCCTCTGGGAGAGAGACCACAGATATGTCCTCTGGGAGAGAGGCTAGGGATAGAGACCACAGATCTGTCATCTGGGAGACAGGCTAGGGAGAGAGACCACAGATCTGTCCTCTGGGAGACAGGCTAGGGAGAGAGACCACAGATCTGTCCTCTGGGAGAAAGGCTAGAGAGACAGACCACAGATCTGTCCTCTGGGAGACAGGCTAGGGAGAGAGACCACCGATCTGTCCTCTGGGAGACAGGCTAGGGAGAGAGACCACAGATCTGTCCTCTGGGAGAGAGACCACAGATATGTCCTCTGGGAGAGAGGCTAGGGATAGAGACCACAGATCTGTCCTCTGGGAGACAGGCTAGAGAGAGAGACCACAGATCTGTCCTCTGGGAGACAGGCTAGGGAGAGAGACCACAGATCTGTCCTCTGGGAGACAGGCTAGGGAGAGAGACCACAGATCTGTCCTCTGGGAGAGAGACCACAGATATGTCCTCTGGGAGAGAGGCTAGGGATAGAGACCACAGATCTGTCCTCTGGGAGACAGGCTAGGGAGAGAGACCACAGATCTGTCCTCTGGGAGAGAGACCACAGATATGTCCTCTGGGAGAGAGGCTAGGGATAGAGACCACAGATCTGTCCTCTGGGAGACAGGCTAGAGAGAGAGACCACAGATCTGTCCTCTGGGAGACAGGCTAGGGAGAGAGACCACAGATCTGTCCTCTGGGAGACAGGCTAGGGAGAGAGACCACAGATCTGTCCTCAGGGAGAGAGACCACAGATATGTCCTCTGGGAGAGAGGCTAGGGATAGAGACCACAGATCTGTCCTCTGGGAGACAGGCTAGAGAGAGAGACCACAGATCTGTCCTCTGGGAGACAGGCTAGGGAGAGAGACCACAGATCTGTCCTCTGGGAGACAGGCTAGGGAGAGAGACCACAGATCTGTCCTCTGGGAGAGAGACCACAGATATGTCCTCTGGGAGAGAGGCTAGGGATAGAGACCACAGATCTGTCCTCTGGGAGACAGGCTAGGGAGAGAGACCACAGATCTGTCCTCTGGGAGAGAGACCACAGATATGTCCTCTGGGAGAGAGGCTAGGGATAGAGACCACAGATCTGTCCTCTGGGAGACAGGCTAGAGAGAGAGACCACAGATCTGTCCTCTGGGAGACAGGCTAGGGAGAGAGACCACAGATCTGTCCTCTGGGAGACAGGCTAGGGAGAGAGACCACAGATCTGTCCTCTGGGAGAGAGACCACAGATATGTCCTCTGGGAGAGAGGCTAGGGATAGAGACCACAGATCTGTCCTCTGGGAGACAGGCTAGGGAGAGAGACCACAGATCTGTCCTCTGGGAGAGAGACCACAGATATGTCCTCTGGGAGAGAGGCTAGGGATAGAGACCACAGATCTGTCCTCTGGGAGACAGGCTAGAGAGAGAGACCACAGATCTGTCCTCTGGGAGACAGGCTAGGGAGAGAGACCACAGATCTGTCCTCTGGGAGACAGGCTAGGGAGAGAGACCACAGATCTGTCCTCTGGGAGAGAGACCACAGATATGTCCTCTGGGAGAGAGGCTAGGGATAGAGACCACAGATCTGTCCTCTGGGAGACAGGCTAGAGAGAGAGACCACAGATCTGTCCTCTGGGAGACAGGCTAGGGAGAGAGACCACAGATCTGTCCTCTGGGAGAGAGACCACAGATCTGTCACAGACCATTCAAATTCACATACCAGACCAGATATATATTTTAGAACCAAATTAAATATGTTGTTAAAAACATATTGTGTGATTGTGGAAACATTACTTTCAATCTCATTTACATTCTTTCTGAGAAAAGTTGAAAGAGAAAGTTTAACCACGTTTCATATGAAATCATTGTTCAGCCATGTGACTGGTGCTTGGCGTTTGATTGGTCTTTATTATTGTCACGATAGAGGTAACAAAGCAGCTACGCGCCAACGTCAATTCTCTGGGTCATATCTCTTAATGCATCCTGCAGAGCAGGAGCTTTAACGGCCTCACAGACAGGCTGCCGTTTGGGACGTAGCCTATTCCATATATGGTGCACTACGTTTAAACCAGAACCCTACGGGCACAGGTCAACAGAAGTGCACTACTTAGGGAACAGGCTGCCGTTTGGGCCGTAGCCTATTCCATATATGGTGCACTACGTTTAAACCAGAACCCTACGGGCACAGGTCAACAGAAGTGCACTACTTAGGGAACAGGCTGCCGTTTGGGCCGTAGCCTATTCCATATATAGTGCACTACGTTTAAACCAGAACCCTACGGGCACAGGTCAACAGAAGTGCACTACTTAGGGAACAGGCTGCCGTTTGGGACGAAGACACAGAGAGGAATGAGAGAGCAGGAAATAAAAAATGTGACATCATCAGAGGAGACATTGAATACATTTCACACCAGATGAAACCATTAGAGAAATATTGTCTGGATGAATAAACGTTTCAAAGCTTTAATAGAATTGATCTAAAAATGCAATTACTGTAATCGCCCCTATTGAAGCATTAATAAAGATGCCTGCAGAAAGCACAGGAACGGACCCTGTTCCCTATATAGTGCACTACCATGTGCCCTACACAGAACCCTATGAGTCCAAGTCAAAGTAGTGCACTAAAAATGAAATAGGGTGCTATTTATGGCAGAACCAGTAACAAGCCTGAACGACTGGCTGGGAATATTAGAAGAGGCAGAAAGAGACCGAGGGCAATATTTCACACACTCTCCATGTCAGATTATTGCCTTATTATTATTCGACCATGCTGGTAATTTATGAACATTTGAACATCTTGGCCATGTTCTGTTATAATCTCCACCCGGCACAGCCAGAAGAGGACTGGCCACCCCACATGTGCTCTCTCTAATTCTCTCCTTCTTTCTCTCTCTCTAGGACCATGCCCCAGGACTACCTGACATGATGACTCCTTGCTGTCCCCAGTCCACCTGGCCGTGCTGCTGCTTCAGTTTCAACTGTTCTGCCTTATTATTATTCGACCATGCTGGTCATTTATGAACATTTGAACATCTTGGCCATGTTCTGTTATAATCTCCACCCGGCACAGCCAGAAGAGGACTGGCCACCCCACATAGCCTGGTTCCTCTCTAGGTTTCTTCCTGGGTTTTGGCCTTTCTAGGGAGTTTTTCCTAGCCACCGTGCTTCTACACCTGCATTGCTTGCTGTTTGGGGTTTTAGGCTGGGTTTCTGTACAGCACTTTGAGATATCAGCTGATGTACGAAGGGCTATATAAATACATTTGATTTGATTTGATTTGAGATGGAGTGCTGTCTGCTTGGTTTCTGAGATGCATAAATACAGCTACTGAGCTTCCTCTCTCTCAGAGCTGGGATGGGAAGGTTATTCACATCAGCTACAGAGCCTCCTCTCTCTCAGAGCTGGGATGGGAAGGTTATTCACATCAGCTAGAGAGCCTCCTCTCTCTCAGAGCTGAGATGGGAAGGTTATTCACATCAGCTAGAGAGCCTCCTCTCTCTCAGAGCTGAGATGGGAAGGTTATTCACATCAGCTAGAGAGCCTCCTCTCTCTCAGAGCTGGGATGGGAAGGTTATTCACATCAGCTACTGAGCTTCCTCTCTCTCAGAGCTGGGATGGGAAGGTTACCAACAACATGTCTGGTAAATAACCAATAGGTGATAATGCTGGTAAATAACCAATAGGTGATCATGCTGGTAAATAACCAATAGGTGATAATGCTGGTAAATAACCAATGGGTGATAATGCTGGTAAATAACCAATAGGTGATAACGCTGGTAAATAACCAATAGGCGATAATGCTGGTAAATAACCAATAGGTGATAATGCTGGTAAATAACCAATAGGTGATAATGCTGGTAAATAACCAATAGGTGATAATGCTGGTAAATAACCAATAGGTGATAATGCTTCATATCGTTACAGCTAATAATAGAAATGGCTTTAAACTTTAAATAATACCATTATTCTGAATGTGGACAGACTGATGAATTTCTTGGTGTGGCTCAGCAGTATCCAACATTGTGAATATGGACAGACTGATGAATTTCTTGGTGTGGCTCAGCAGTATCCAACATTGTGAATATGGACAGACTGATGAATTTCTTGGTGTGGCTCAGCAGTATCCAACATTGTGAATATGGACAGACTGATGAATTTCTTGGTGTGGCTCAGCAGTATCCAACATTGTGAATATGGACAGACTGATGAATTTCTTGGTGTGGCTCAGCAGTATCCAACATTGTGAATATGGACAGACTGATTTATTTCTTGGTGTAGCTCAGCAGTATCCAACATTGTGAATATGGACAGACTGATGAATTTCTTGGTGTGGCTCAGCAGTATCCAACATTGTGAATATGGACAGACTGATGAATTTCTTGGTGTGGCTCAGCAGTATCCAACATTGTGAATATGGACAGACTGATGAATTTCTTGGTGTGGCTCAGCAGTATCCAACATTGTGAATATGGACAGACTGATGAATTTCTTGGTGTGGCTCAGCAGTATCCAACATTGTGAATATGGACAGACTGATGAATTTCTTGGTGTGGCTCAGCAGTATCCAACATTGTGAATATGGACAGACTGATGAATTTCTTGGTGTGGCTCAGCAGTATCCAACATTGTGAATATGGACAGACTGATGAATTTCTTGGTGTGGCTCAGCAGTATCCAACATTGTGAATATGGACAGACTGATGAATTTCTTGGTGTGGCTCAGCAGTATCCAACATTGTGAATATGGACAGACTGATGAATTTCTTGGTGTGGCTCAGCACTATCCAACATTGTGAATATGGACAGACTGATGAATTTCTTGGTGTGGCTCAGCAGTATCCAGCATTGTGAATATGGACAGACTGATGAATTTCTTGGTGTGGCTCAGCAGTATCCAACATTGTGAATATGGACAGACTGATGAATTTCTTGGTGTGGCTCAGCAGTATCCAACATTGTGAATATGGACAGACTGATGAATTTCTTGGTGTGGCTCAGCAGTATCCAACATTGTGAATATGGACAGACTGATGAATTTCTTGGTGTGGCTCAGCACTATCCAACATTCACAGATACAAAAGACATCATCTTCTAACTCCAAAACCTGGACCCGTACAAATCAGCTGGGCCAGACAATCTGGACCCTCTCTTTCTAAAATTATCCGCCGCCATTATTGCAACCCCTATTACCAGTCTGTTCAAATCTCTTTCGTATCGTCCGAGATTCCTAAAGATTGGAAAGCTGCCGCGGTCATCCCCCTCTTCAAAGGGGGAGACACTCTAGACCCAAACTGTTACAGACCTATATCCATCCTGCCCTGCCTTTCTAAAGTCTTCGAAAGCCAAGATAATAAACAGGTCACTGACCATTTTGGAATACAATCCGGTTTCCGAGCTGGTCATGGGTGCACCTCAGCCACACTCAAGGTACTAAATGATATCATAACCGCCATTGATAAAAGACAGTACTGTGCAGCCGTCTTCATCGACCTGACCAAGGCTTTCGACTCTGTCAATCACGTATTCTTATTGGCAGACTCAACAGCCTTGGTTTCTCAAATGACTGCCTCGCCTGGTTCACCAACTACTTCGCAGATAGTTCAGTGTGTAAAATCGGGCCTGTCGTCCGGACCTCTGGCAGTCTCTATGGGGGTACCACAGGGTTCAATTCTTGGGCCGACTCTTTTCTCTCTCTGTATATATCAATGATGTCGCTCTTGCTGCGGGTGATTCCCTGATCCACCTCTACGCAGACGACACCATTCTGTATACTTCTGGCCCTTCTTTGGACACTGTTAACAAACCTCCAAACGAGCTTCAATGCCATACAACACTCCTTCCGTGGCCTCCAACTGCTCTTAAACACTTAGTAAAACCAAATGCTTTTCAACCGTTCGCTGCCCACACATGCCGCCCGACTAGCATCACTACTCTGGACGGTTCTGACCTAGAATACGTGGACAACTACAAATACCTAGATGTCTGCCTAGACTGTAAACTCTCCTTCCAGACTCATATCAAACATCTCCAATCCAAAATCAAATCTAGAATCAGCTTTCTATTTCGCAACAAAGCCTCCTTCACTCACACCTCCAAACGAATTGGAGACTTACATTTCCCTCACTATCTTTAAACATCAGCTAACCAATCGCTGCAACTGTACATAGTCCATCTGTAAATAGCCCATCCAATCTACCTACCTCATCCCCATATTGTTTTTATTTACTTTGCTGCTCTTTTGCACACCAGTATCTCTACTTGCACATCATCATCTGCTCATCTATCACTCCAGTGTTAATCTGCTAAATTGTAATTACTTTGCTACTATGGCCTATTTATTGCCTACCTCCTCACGCCATTTGCACACACTGTATATAGACTTTCTTTTCATCTATTGTGTTATTGACTGTACCCTTGTTTATTCCATGTGTAACTCTGGGTTGTTGTTTCTGTCGCACTGCTTTGCTTTATCTTGGTCAGGTCGCAGTTGTAAACGAGGACTTGTTCTCAACTAGCCTACCTGGTTAAATAAAGGTGAAATATATATATATTTAATATTCTATGAATTTAAAGAACAAATTTTTACAGAATCGTTATTTTTTTATTTAGCTCATTTCCTCTTCCTATCATTTATCAAAACAATGACAATTAATTTGATAATAAGTGATATTATGTAAACTACAGGGAAACGTCAGTATTGAGGCGATGATGTGCTGAAATCCATCCAAGCTTTCCTTGTTTAATTCAAATCAAATCAAACTTTATTTGTCACATGCGCCGAATACAATAAGTGTAGACCTTTCTGTGCAATGCTTACTTACAAGCCCTTAACCAACAGTGCAGTTTAATAAGAGTTAAGAAAATATTTACCAAATTAACTGAAGAAAAAAAATGATAACATAACAATAATGAGGCTATATACAGGGGGGTGCGGGACCGAGTCAGCGTGCGGGGGGTCATTTGTACATGTACTGTAGGTGGGGGTGAAGTGACTATGCATAGATAATAAACACAGAGTAGCAGCAGTGTACAAAACAAAAGGGGGGGGTTCAATGTAAATAGTCTGGTGGCCATTTGATGAATTGTTCAGCAGTCTCATGATGTGGGGTTAGAAGCTGTTAAGGAGCCTTTTGGTCCCAGACTTGGTGCTCCGGTACCGCTTGCCGTGCGTAGCAGAGAAAACAGTCAATGACTTGGGTGACTGGAGTCTCTGACAGTTTTATGGGTTTTCCTCTGACACCACCTATTATATAGGTCCTGGAAGGCAGGAAGCTTGGCCACGGTGATGTACTGGGCCGTACGCTCTACCCTCTGTAGTGGCTTACGGTCAGATGCCGAGCAGTTGCTGTACCAGGCAGTGATGCAACCAGTCAGGATGCTCTCGATGGTGAAACTGTAGAACTTTTTGAGGATCTGGTGACCCATGTAAAATCTTTCCAGTCTCCTGAGGGGGGAAAGGTGTTGTCATGCCCTCTTCACGACTGTCTTGGTGTGTTTGGACCATGATAGATCGTTGGTGATGTGGACACCAAGGAACTAAAAGCTCTCGACCTGCTCCACTACAACCCCGCTACAGCACAGTCCCTATGCAGTGCACTACTTCTGAAGGCCCTGGTCAAAACTAGTGCACTTCATAGGGAATAGGGTGTCATTTAGGGCACAACCCACCACAGGTAATTACATCTCCTCTAGTCCTGTTTTGAAGTAGTTTATCCAGTAATGATGTTTTGGTTCTCATTCGTCTCCAATTAAAAACAGCTAAGAAGCACAGTGCAGTCCGATATAGCAGATAATCCATGTAAATTCTCTGAGCTTCTCCTGCTCTCCTGTGACGAGGGGAAAATACAATACAGTAGAAATCTCTGTGCTTCTCCTGCTCTCATGTATCGAGGGGAAAATACAATACAGTAGAAATCTCTGTGCTTCTCCTGCTCTCATGTATCGAGGGGAAAATGCAATACAGTAGAAATCTCTGTGCTTCTCCTGCTCTCCTGTGAAGGGGGAAAATGCAATACAGTAGAATTCTCTGTGCTTCTCCTGCTCTCCTGTGAAGGGGGGAAAAAACAATACAGCGGAATGAATTCTCTGTGCTAAATGAGGGGACGCAGGTGCAGGGTGAAATACAATACAGTAGAGTTCTCTGTGCTAAATGAGGGGACGCAGGTGCAGGGGGAAATACAATACAGTAGAATGAGTTCTCTGTGCTAAATGAGGGGACGCAGGTGCAGGGGGAAATACAATACAGTAGAGTTCTCTGTGCTAAATGAGGGGACGCAGGTGCAGGGGGAAATACAATACAGTAGAGTTCTCTGTGCTAAATGAGGGGACGCAGGTGCAGGGGGAAATACAATACAGTAGAGTTCTCTGTGCTAAATGAGGGGACGCAGGTGCAGGGGGAAATACAATACAGTAGAATGAGTTCTCTGTGCTAAATGAGGGGACGCAGGTGCAGGGTGAAATACAATACAGTAGAGTTCTCTGTGCTAAATGAGGGGACGCAGGTGCAGGGGGAAATACAATACAGTAGAGTTCTCTGTGCTAAATGAGGGGACGCAGGTGCAGGGGGAAATACAATACAGTAGAGTTCTCTGTGCTAAATGAGGGGACGCAGGTGCAGGGGGAAATACAATACAGTAGAATGAGTTCTCTGTGCTAAATGAGGGGACGCAGGTGCAGGGTGATGGACTTCTTTATTCATGAGGACCGGCTGGCCAAAAGAGAACAAGTTTAACGAGCTTTAGAATTACAATAGACACATTAACTCTTTAAAATAGCTATATTCTTCCAAACAACCGAGACGGGATGCTCGGGTGCTTCTAGTAAGTATAAGATTGAGGTAGATCAAAAGCTGGGTAGTTGTTACTATGCCTTCTCTAAATTTACCTTGGAGGAATATTTTTTGACATTACAAGCCGTATGGGTAGGAACATGTTTTTCATTACAACTTGATCTTGTTACAGAGCAGTTAGGTGTCCTAGAGTTATCATAGTGTTTAGTTCCCCCCCCCCCCCCAACCCAACATACCAGCTTCAACCGGAGGAATGTGTCTCTGCAACTGAATGCCATTCAATTAAAGGGATATTATCACCCTGACGTTGACTCAGTCTAATTTCCTCCTACTCTGATGTAGAAACATTAGCAACTTATCCGGTTTTTAAACAGGAGCTTGGTAACGATTCCTAATGTCTCTCTCCTCCCACTCGTTTGCAACTAAATGAAAGACTTTGGTGGTTGATTTGCCTTCCAGTTCCTCCCACAAGTCTACAACACCATTAAGGAAGAACGTTGGGCCGGCTATTGTTTCCAATCAATTTTATTCCAAAGAAATGTGATCTCCCAAGCATCATTATGCAGTGGTAATAGAATCACACAAGGTACCTGCTGGAGGATACAATCATCTCCGCTCTGATTAAAAGTTAACTTGTCATCTTCTCTACACCAGGGGGGATTGATCAGCCTGGTAAACACAGAGACAGTTACAGAGCCTGGAGGTCAAAGGTGACACATTCATCTCCACCACATGTCATCAGGATCACCGTGTACATGTTCAGAATCCCTCTGGAGATGCATGTTGGGAAAAGACTACAGGAAGAGACTGATCCATTCAGGGGTTTAACTATCTGTTCTCTCTCTTCTCTGGAGATGGTATCCCTCTCCTCTCCTACTCCTCTCCTCTCCTACTCCCTCTCCTACTCCCTCTCCTCTCCTCTCCTCTCCTACTCCCTCCCTCTCCTCTCCCTCATACTCCCCTCCTACTCCTCTCCCTCTCCAACTTCTCTCCTCTCCTCTTCTACTCCTCTCCTACTCCTCTCCTCTCCCTCTTCCTCTCCTTCTCCTACTCCTCTCCTACTCATCTCCTACTCATCTCCTCTCCCTCTTCCTCTCCCTCTCCTTCTCCTACTCATCTCCTACTCATCTCCTCTCCTCTCCTACTCCCTCTCCTACTCCCTCTCCTCTCCTCTCCTCTCCTACTCCCTCCCTCTCCTCTCCTTCTCCCCCTCATACTCCCCTCCTACTCCTCTCCCTCTCCAACTTCTCTCCTCTCCTCTTCTACTCCTCTCCTACTCCTCTCCTCTCCCTCTTCCTCTCCTACTCCTCCTCTCCTACTCATCTCCTACTCATCTCCTCTCCCTCTTCCTCT
The DNA here is from genome assembly GCF_045791955.1 of Oncorhynchus clarkii lewisi. Lineage (NCBI taxonomy): Eukaryota > Metazoa > Chordata > Actinopteri > Salmoniformes > Salmonidae > Oncorhynchus > Oncorhynchus clarkii. Next base: position 91,069,309 of record NC_092147.1, on the reverse strand, counting down.
CCCTCTCCTTCTCATCTCCTACTCATCTCCTCCTCATCTCCTCCTCTTCTTGTCTACTCTCCTCCTCCTCCTCTCCTGCTCTCATTCTCCTTCTCGTCTTCTCTCCTCTCCTCCTCCTCTACCGCTCGTCACCTCTCCCCTACCCTCCTCCCCTCATCTCCTGCACCTCTCCTCCTCTCCTGCTCCTGCCTTCTCCTCCTCTCCTGCTCCTCTCCTACCCCTCCTCCTCTCACCTCCTGTCCATCCTCCTCCTCTTCTCTGTCTACTTGGCTCAACGCTGAGCAGCACAATGAACCGTAGGAGGCAGAGAGGAGGAGAGGAAGAGAGGAAGAGAGGAAGAGAGTTAAGAGAGTTAAGAGGAGCCTCTCCAGCTGTCGTTCAGGGGTCCTCTCTGATTTCAGGACACATAAACCCATCCTCATTATTCTCTCTGAAGAGGATTGTTTTTCCACAGAGCCTCTCGTCGGGGAATTTGGTTGTTCCATCCCTTCATCTGCGTCATTGATACATACAAGCTAAAATGTTTCCCATTCAACATCATGTCTGTTTTACATTGATTTCCAAACCAGCTGTTACGGTTTGATAACACACTCAACATGTATTCATCTAATTCACTTAGTACGTTTACTTAAACTATTAAGAAAAAAACTATGAATCATCATTACTATTGTTCAAACGTATATTATTATTACATAAACATTTGTTTTATTACATTTATTTAAATATCCGTACAGTAATGCTGCCTTCCATAATCTCACGGAAATCCTATAAAAACTGATTTTTATGGGGGAACAACAGCGTAACCAAGGAGAAACAGTAGACTCGTGGTACAACCCACTCAAATGTTTTCAGCTTGTCCACGTGTCTTGCAGACAATCACACAGATCAACGATGGTACAGTGGCTCTCCCCACGGTCTAATAATACTAGAACAGAGGATGAAAGGCAGGAAATACGTTTCTTTATCAGTGTTCGTATTGAAGCTTGTCAGATCAGCCCACGTAGGAAGGTCTTACGGTAGGAAGTCAGAATACTTCCACTCACGGGTTACACCTCAAATGGCTCCCTACTACCTACGTAGTGCACTACTTTCCACTGTGCACTATGGAGGGAGTAGGGTGGGGATTCACCCACAGCGGTAGACTGCCAGATCACTCACTCACAGTGGGAGTTTGGCTACTGTCTTTGTTACTCTGGCTGTGTCCCAAAAGGCACCCTATTCCCCCCTGGTCAAAAGTAGTGCACTATATAGGGAATAGGGTGCCATTTGGGAAGCCCTCTGTTCTACCACGTTAAGTCCCTCTGTTCTGCCACATTAAGGACCCCATGTTAAGACCCTCTGTTCTACCACGTTAAGACCCTCTGTTCTGTCACGTTAAGACCTTCTGTTCTACCATGTTAAGACCCTCTGTTCTACCATGTTAAGACCCTCTGTTCTGCCACGTTAAGACCCTCTGTTCTACCATGTTAAGACTCTCTAACGTTCTGCCACGTTAAGACCCTCTGTTCTACCACGTTAAGACGCTCTGTTCTACCATGTTAAGATCCTCTGTTCTGCCACGTTAAGACACTCTGTTCTACCATGTTAAGACCCTCTGTTCTACCACGTTAAGACACTCTGTTCTGCCACGTTAAGACCCTCTGTTCTGCCATGTTAAGACCCCCACGTTAAGACCCTCTGTTCTTCCACATTAAGACCATCTGTTCTGCCACGTTAAGACCTTCTGTTCTGCCACGTTAAGACCCTCTGTTCTGCCACGTTAAGACCCCCACGTTAATACCCTCTGTTCTGCCACGCTAAGACCCCCACGTTAAGTCCCTCTGTTCTGCCACATTAAGGACCCCACGTTAAGACCCTCTGTTCTACCACGTTAAGACCTTCTGTTCTACCATGTTAAGACCCTCTGTTCTACCACGTTAAGACCCTCTGATCTACCATGTTAAGACCCTCTGTTCTACCACGTTAAGACCCTCTGTTGTGCCATGTTTAGACCCTCTGTTGTGCCACGTTATGACCCTCTGTTCTACCATGTTAAGACCCTCTGTTCTATCATGTTAAGACCCTCTGTTCTACCACGTTAAGACCCTCTGGTGTGCCACGTTAAGACCCTCTGTTCTACCATGTTATGACCCTCTGTTCTACCATGTTAAGACCCTCTGTTCTACCATGTTAAGACCCTCTGTTCTACCACGTTAAGACCCTCTGTTCTACCACGTTATGACCCTCTCTTCTACCATGTTAAAACCCTCTGTTGTGCCACGTTATGACCCTCTGTTCTACCACGTTAAGACCCTCTGTTCTACCACGTTATGACCCTCTGTTCTACCATGTTAAAACCCTCTGTTGTGCCACGTTAAGACCCCTACGTTAAGGCCCTCTGTTCTACAATGTTAAGGCCCTCTGTTCTAGCACATTAAGACCCTCTGTTCTACCACGTTAAGACCCTCTGTTCTGCCATGTTAAGACCCCCACATTAAGAACCTCTGTTCTGCCATGTTAAGACCTTCTGTTCTGCCACGTTAAGACCCTCTGTTCTACCACGTTAAGACCCTCTGTTCTGCCATGTTAAGACCCCCACTTTAAGACCCTCTGTTCTGCCATGTTAAGACCCCCACGTTAAGAACCTCTGTTCTGCCATGTTAAGACCCCCACGTTAAGACCCTCTGTTCTGCCATGTTAAGACCCCCCACGTTAAGACCCTCTGTTCTGCCATGTTAAGACCCCCACTTTAAGACCCTCTGTTCTGCCATGTTAAGACCCCCACGTTAAGACCCTCTGTTCTTCCATGTTAAGACCCCCACGTTAAGACCCTCTGTTCTGCCATGTTAAGACCTTCTGTTCTGCCACGTTAAGACCCCCACGTTAAAACCCTCTGTTCTGCCATGTTAATACCCTCTGTTCTGCCACGCTAAGACCTTCTGTTCTGCCACGTTAAGACCCTCTGTTCTGCCACGTTAAGACCCCCACGTTAATACCCTCTGTTCTGCCACGCTAAGACCCCCACGTTAAGTCCCTCTGTTCTGCTACGTTAAGACCCTCACGTTAATACCCTCTGTTCTGCCACGCTAAGACCTTCTGTTCTGCCACGTTAAGACCCCCACGTTAATACCCTCTGTTCTGCCACGCTAAGACCCCCACGTTAAGACCCTCTGTTCTGCCACGTTAAGACCCTCACGTTAATACCATCTGTTCTGCCACGCTAAGACCTTCTGTTCTGCCACGTTAAGACCCCCACGTTAATACCCTCTGTTCTGCCACACTAAGACCCCCACGTTAAGACCCTCTGTTCTGCCACGTTAAGACCCTCTGTTCACACTGCCACAGATCACAGGTTTAAGTGGGTGGAGCTGATGGTAGAGTACAATTTATGAATATGGATGTTTTATAATGTATATTCAGGATTTGTGATGTGACTTCCACGTGCTAACACTAAGGACAGACAGGGTATGTGGTGTGAGTCCACGTGTTAACACTAAGGACAGACAGGGTATGTGGTGTGAGTCCACGTGCTAACACTAAGGACAGACAGGGTATGTGGTGTGAGTCCACGTGTTAACACTAAGGACAGACAGGGTATGTGGTGTGAGTCCACGTGTTTACACTAAGGACAGACAGGGTATGTGGTGTGAGTCCACGTGTTAACACTAAGGACAGACAGGGTATGTGGTTTGAGTCCACATGGTAACACTAAGGACAGACAGGGTATGTGGTGTGAGTCCACGTGTTTACACTAAGGACAGACAGGGTATGTGGTGTGAGTCCACGTGTTAACACTATGGACAGACAGGGTATGTGGTGTGAGTCCACGTGGTAACACTAAGGACAGACAGGGTATGTGGTGTGAGTCCACGTGGTAACACTAAGGACAGACAGGGTATGTGGTGTGAGTCCATGTGGTAACACTAAGGACAGACAGGGTATGTGGTGTGAGTCCACGTGGTAACACTAAGGACAGACAGGGTATGTGGTGTGAGTCCACGTGTTAACACTATGGACAGACAGGGTATGTGGTTGAAGTCCATGTGTTAACACTAAGGACACCAATAACAGACAGGATATGAAAACTCACAACATGGAACTGGAAGAGAAACAAGATGAACACAGTGAACAAAATGTGAACACAGTAGAATAGTGGACACCTGAAATGTCAATCCATTTCATGATAAAACTAAGCAGTGGAAAAATAATTGTGTATCAAGGCAACGACGTCTCTATAGATGTGAAAACTTCCACCCAGAGTTATAACTGATACAGATGAGACTCCATACGCCACAGAACCTCTAGCTAGACACACAAGATAACCCTGCTCTCTGTTTATTAAAAAGACTGAGGAAAGATCCAGAACAATATCTAATTATTCATATTTCTTTACATCCGTCCCCATTACCTCTGGGTAGAGTAATGGCAGCAATACCACCTCTGGGTAGAGTAATGGCAGCAATACCACCTCTGCTTGGTAAACAGCTCTCTCAGCTGGCATCGTACCGTCAGAGGCCATTTAGACAGTATCGTCTGAGATTCAATGTTTATAGCATTAGCTTTAGTTCATTCAATGATTTAAATGAAGAGACGTCTCTGAATTTGATTGTTTTATCAATTCTAGTTTTATCTGAAGATCAACTTCTTCCTCATTAGTAGAGAAGGAAAGCCACGTGACATTCATAAGGATGGGGACAGATGTGGTGGAGGCTTGTGTCAAGTCAACCCTCTGACTTCACCCTGGCCAAACAATACTCTTGTTGCGAAGAGAGAGTTTGTGGAGGTCTCTGCTGTTTCAAACTGTTGTTTTAAGATGAGGAAACTTTCAACCTGTGAGTTCACATCTATAATTAATATCTGTCCACCAACATCTGTCTGTCTGTCACAAAGAACTAGTGATGCTGCTCCACCGTGACATCTGGTCTCAGGAGTTTGGTGTGGAGATGCTGCTCCACCATGACATCTGACCTCAGGAGTTTGGTGTGGAGATGCTGCTCCACCATGACATCTGACCTCAGGAGTTTGGTGTGGAGATGCTGCTCCACCGTGACATCTGACCTTAGGAGTTTGGTGTGGAGATGCTGCTCCACCGTGACATCTGACCTCAGGAGTTTGGTGTGGAGATGCTGCTCCACCGTGACATCTGACCTCAGGAGTTTGGTGTGGAGATGCTGCTCCACCGTGACATCTGACCTCAGGAGTTTGGTGTGGAGATGCTGCTCCACCGTGACATCTGACCTCAGGAGTTTGGTGTGGAGATGCTGCTCCACCGTGACATCTGGCCTCAGGAGTTTGGTGTGGAGATGCTGCTCCACCGTGACATCTGACCTCAGGAGTTTGGTGTGGAGATGCTGCTCCACCGTGACATCTGACCTCAGGAGTTTGGTGTGGAGATGCTGCTCCACCATGACATCTGGCCTCAGGAGTTTGGTGTGGAGATGCTGCTCCACCATGACATCTGACCTCAGGAGTTTGGTGTGGAGATGCTGCTCCACCATGACACCTGGCCTTAGGAGTTTGGTGTGGAGATGCTGCTCCACCATGACACCTGGCCTTAGGAGTTTGGTGTGGAGATGCTGCTCCACCATGACACCTGGCCTTAGGAGTTTGGGGTGGAGATGCTGCTCCACCATGACATCTGGCCTTAGGAGTTTGGTGTGGAGATGCTGCTCCACCATGACACCTGGCCTTAGGAGTTTGGGGTGGAGATGCTGCTCCACCATGACATCTGACCTCAGGAGTTTGGTGTGGAGATGCTGCTCCACCGTGACATCTGACCTCAGGAGTTTGGTGTGGAGATATGTCATACCTCAACAGTAGTAATTCAGAAGATCATATGAGGCTAATCCATAGAGATTTATGAAGAACTTTTCCATCCCATAATAGTACTAAATGCTATTACTGTAGTAAAATGACTGACCTCCTTTGGAATACATGCAGGCAGGCTGTCACTGGATCCTGAATACAGAACAACGATAACCCACACTATGTTGTCCTGTAATGCAACTGATCAGGACATCATGCCAGTGTATATACAACACGAATGTGTCCAGGCCAGGGTAAAGCTGTGTAAACTGTGAGTGGATGGGACACCAGGGGGAAAGCTGTGTAAACTGTGAGTGGATGGGACACCAGGGGCAAGCTGTGTAAACTGTGAGTGGATGGGACACCAGGGGAAAGCTGTGTAAACTGTCAGCGGATGGGACACCAGGGGAAAGCTGTGTAAACTGTGAGTGGATGGGACACCAGGGGAAAGCTGTGTAAACTGTGAGTGGATGGGACACCAGGGGAAAGCTGTGTAAACTGTCAGTGGATGGGACACCAGGGGAAAGCTGTGTAAACTGTGAGTGGATGGGACACCAGGGGAAAGCTGTGTAAACTGTGAGTGGATGGGACACCAGGGGAAAGCTGTGTAAACTGTGAGTGGATGGGACACCAGGGGAAAGCTGTGTAAACTGTCAGTGGATGGGACACCAGGGAAAAGCTGTGTAAACTGTGAGTGGATGGGACACCAGGGGAAAGCTGTGTAAACTGTGAGTGGATGGGACACCAGGGGAAAGCTGTGTAAACTGTGAGTGGATGGGACACCAGGGGAAAGCTGTGTAAACTGTCAGTGGATGGGACACCAGGGGAAAGCTGTGTAAACTGTGAGTGGATGGGACACCAGGGGAAAGCTGTGTAAACTGTGAGTGGATGGGACACCAGGGGAAAGCTGTGTAAACTGTCAGTGGATGGGACACCAGGGGAAAGCTGTGTAAACTGTGAGTGGATGGGACACCAGGGGAAAGCTGTGTAAACTGTCAGTGGATGGGACACCAGGGGAAAGCTGTGTAAACTGTGAGTGGATGGGACACTGGACAGCACTGGATGGAAGGAGCTGTCTGATTGCTTAACATGTGTAGTTATAAGAAAGACATACTTGTTAAGCACATTAGTCCCCCAGGGATGCCCAGAGCTCCCACCAGTCTCTTTCTGCCTTTAGAGGGCTGGCTGTGTGGGGGGAGGCTGTGTGGGCTTCCCCATACACACACACACACACACACACACACACACACACACACACACACACAGGAACCTGCTCTGTTCTCCTAGGACGGAAAATGCTGCAGCCTGCAGAATGGAGAAGAAGAGAGGGAACAATGAGTTGTGTTGAAGAGGGGCAGAGAGGGCCTGGAGGTGTGTGGGCAGTAGATCCCTGTCCTGACGGCCTCCTAGAGGGACAGAGCCTGGGAGAGAAGCTGGCTCATCACAACCTTTCAGCCTTTTAGCCTTCATGCAGGTAAAAGACACAGGCCTTCCTCCTACACTCACATTCCACTGTATTCCACCATCCTCACAGTTCTGACAGCTGGGGACAGACTTCCTGACACTTCCTGACAGACAGACAGCCGGGATAAAGGAGCAATGACATTCTGGAGGTGTGAGGAGGACGAAGAGGAAGACCTGACAGCTTGGGATAGAAGCACAGCTACACACCGATTGCCTGAGTGGGTGTTCATCCACCATGATATCAAACACAACAGTAGACAACCAACACCTAAACAGAGATGTATTTTTCACTTCCTGACTGGCTGACAAATAAAACACAGGATCTGGACCATAGAAATACTGGACCTTTGGTCGTAGGGGAATCAGGAACAGACTGTAGTCACATCAGAGGAATCAGGAACAGACTGTAGTCACATCAGAGGAATCAGGAACAGACTGTAGTCACATCAGAGGAATCAGGAACAGACTGTAGTCACATCAGAGGAATCAGGAACAGACTGTAGTCACATCAGAGGAATCAGGAACAGACTGTAGTCACATCAGAGGAATCAGGAACAGACTGTAGTCACATCAGAGGAATCAGGAACAGACTGTAGTCACATCAGAGGAATCAGGAAGAGACTGTAGTCACATCAGAGGAATCAGGAACAGACTGTAGTCACATCAGAGGAATCAGGTGATGTGGGGTGTGTACCTAATGGAACCCTATTCCCTAGATTTTGCACAGAGCCCTGGTCTAAAGAAGTGCACTATGAAGGGAACTGGGTGCCATTTGGCGTGCGTCAGTAGTCCCTTTCATGGCCCTCTAACAGTTTCTTCACAGCCGTTTTAATGACAACCAGCGGAGACCTCAGAGAGTTTGATGCAGGTTAGAGGTTTTCGTCATGAATGTTGTTCTGGAGGCAGCTCTGCAGAGCGGTCACTAGCTGGCACAGCCACAAAGTCATAACATCAGATTTGAACCCTTTCCACACCGCTAACCTTAATGTCTGACCTTACATTTTTGTTTTCCCTAATATCTACAATATAGCCAGTTCGGACTGTGCAGCTGGCCACGTTTGATGTCCATTATGAGGAGAGAGGAAAGAGAAGTGTTTGGTCTGGAAGGGCCAGTTACGGCCCAGTTAGGGCCCAGTTAGGGCCCAGATACGGCCCAGTTACGGCCCAGATACGGCCCAGTTACGGCCCAGATACGGCCCAGTTAGGGCCCAGTTACGGCCCCGTTAGGGCCCAGATACAGCACCTCTGGACAGACAGAGAACAATAACAGCACTGCCACCAAGCCTCCCTGTACATCATGAACGGGCTGACTGCATCTTTCTTTTTCAATGAGTTCTGTCTCAATCCCCATGTGTTGTAAGGGAGCGTGGGGGGCAGGACACCCACTGAGTTCCACTAGGACCGCTCCTCTCTCTCCACTCCATTGTGTTGGAACAGGGAGGCCCTTGTAGAACACTCAGGTCGCTGGAATATTCATCTCTCTGAAGAACAAGGCAGGCCTCACAGTCAGCAGAGATATTAGACTGTATGAATGTAACGGTCCTCTCAGACAGACTTCATAGACTGTATAAATATCACAGTCCTCTTCAGATAGACTTTAACAGTCCTCTCAGACAGACTTCATAGACTGTATAAATATAACAGTCCTCTTCAGATAGACTTTAACAGTCCTCTCAGACAGACTTCATAGACTGTATAAATATAACAGTCCTATTCAGACAGACTTCATTGACTGGGTAATTAGGACCCAGAGAACAGTAACTGAACAGCAGGTTAACTAGGACCCAGAGAAAAGCAGGTTAACTAGGACCCAGAGAACAGCAGGTTAACTAGGACCCAGAGAACAGTAACTGAACAGCAGGTTAACTAGGACCCAGAGAAAAGCAGGTTAACTAGGACCCAGAGAACAGCAGGTTAACTAGGACCCAGAGAACAGCAGGTTAACTAGGACCCAGAGAACAGTAACTGAACAGCAGGTTAACTAGGACCCAGAGAACAGCAGGTTAACTAGGACCCAGAGAACAGCAGGTTAACTAGGACCCAGAGAACAGCAGGTTAACTAGGACCCAGAGAACAGAAGGTTAACTAGGACCCAGAGAACAGCAGGTTAACTAGGATCCAGAGAACAGTAACTGAACAGCAGGTTAACTAGGACCCAGAGAACAGTAACTGAACAGCAGGTTAACTAGGACCCAGAGAACAGCAGGTTAACTAGGACCCAGAGAGCAGCAGGTTAGCTAGGACCCAGAGAACAGTAACTGAACAGCAGGTTAACTAGGACCCAGAGAACAGCAGGATAACTAGGACCCAGAGAACAGCAGGTTAACTAGGACCCAGAGAACGGCAGGTTAACTAGGACCCAGAGAACGGCAGGTTAACTAGGACCCAGAGAACAGCAGGTTAACTAGGACCCAGAGAACAGCAGGTGAACTAGGACCCAGAGAACAGCAGGTTAACTAGGACCCAGAGAACAGCAGGTTAACTAGGATCCAGAGAACAGCAGGTTAACTAGGACCCAGAGAACAGCAGGTTAACTAGGACCCAGAGAACAGTAACTTATACAGAGTAACTTACATGAGTAATTATGGTTAAGTGCCTTGCTAGACTTTTTGACCAAGTCTGTTCGGGGATTCAAACCAGCAACCTTTTAGTTGGTCCCACGTTCTTAACCACTAGGCTGCCTGTCACCTCAGAATGGTTCAATGATGCTCTGAAGATGGTGGATGTATCCTGCTGATAGACAGCGTAGGTCATAGGTCATAGGTCAGGCTATTTAGTTTGCCCCGTTGTTCAACAGAGGTGTAAGCAGTTAACAGTTCAGATTCATCAATTCAAAATGTTTCATAATTTTAAAGTTAGGATCCTTAGTTGCTACATACATTTTTGGACTTGATGATATTTACCCATATAACTGGTAAATGTATAATGAGCTTAGTTCAACTGTCATACCCCATCAGAACCCAAAATAGAAGCTGGTTTTACCCCAATGTTTGTAAACAAAGTGAATGTAAACACACGCTGTATAGCCTCATAACATGGGTCAAACTATCATTTCAATATCCTGGATGGTCAGTCCTGTACAGCCTCATAACATGGGGTCAAACTATCATTTCAATATCCTGGATGGTCAGTCCTTGCATCGATAGCTCTGTCTATGAATTTGAGAGTGGTTACATTTCTCCCATCCCTCAGCTTTCTTCCCAAAACAGAGGTGGGGTGAGGGGGCTTTGTTATTGTTTCAATTGAAGGTTCTTTAATTAAATAAAACCCTGCTGTGAATATGGTTTCTCAATGTGTGAAGAGTGTGTTTTGGGGTAACAACATTTTCAACAACAAAAGCCTATCCATCAATAAGAAGAGCATAGATCCCCCTTCACTGTATATCTACATTCATTACCAGACTACTGTTGCTTTAGTCAGAGAGGGAAAGACGCCAAGCAAGAGGTTCTACTCCACCCAAAAATCTGTCCACAAAAAGAAATCAACAAAGTGAGGAATTTTTGGACGGAAGTCAATGAGAGAGTATCGGTCAACCAATAATGTAATTGCTAATTTGAAATCTGAAGCTTATTTGATGGAATATAAGTTTTGTAATGGTTAGGTTGTTGAAGAATGCACTGATATAAGTGAATGCACGTGGCATTTCGCCAAACGTTGAAAAAAACAACAACATAATATCGGAGTTGTGCCTGTTGCCATAGAAATTGATAGAGGACTCATCATGGAGTCCGTTTTAGCATGGACATTGTCATTGAAGACTTCCATCCTTTTACAGAAGTCTGAGTGAGTTGGGAGCAATGAGAAGACATTGGGTTTATCTGCACACCTACTTTAAAATGGAGATAGCCTCAGTGGCGCTGCCCATGATGTCACAGACGGCTGTAGTTTGGCACAGTGGACGAGTCATAATACCCATAAAACCCGGTTATGGTTAGTTTTTCCACCATTCATTTTAGTGTCTGTGACATCACCTCAGTTTCATTCAGTAGTACAACACAATTCACATTGTATTATACCACAGTGGGAAGTTATATCTGTGCTGTTTAAATGATGTCTTTACCCCCAGAGTGAGGGAGTACATTTAGTCAGTGGTGGGCCTTTTTCCAATGCTGTATCACCATCTTTCCCTGGACAGAAAACATATTGTTTATCGTACTAAACACCCAATCCTCATGCCTCGTTGTTTGTTCTTGTTTCCCAATCAACTGTCTAGATCTTCCTCTTCTGTAAATACAGGGACATTTCTCTTTCCCATCAGAAAATGGCGGCTACAGACCCGAGTGTTGTCACTGGGTTTCCGGTCCACCCATCTGAAAGACAAAACAAAAAGGTACCTTTACTAGCTAGCTAAGTTGATTATTAAAATGGTGGAATCTATATTAAAATACCTTAACCCACAGACTTGACTATAGTAACGGTAAAATAAACTGGGTTTTGGGTTTATCTGCACATCTACAATCATACTATGAGGATGAGACATTTCTGCTGGAAAGGAGGAACTATCTGGAATGGAGGAACTATCTGGAAAGGAGGAGCTATCTGGAATGGAGGAACTATCTGGAATGGAGGAGCTATCTGGAATGGAGGAGCTATCTGGAATGGAGGAGCCATCTGGAATGGAGGAACTATCTGGAATGGAGAAACTATCTGGAATGGAGGAACTATCTGGAATGGAGGAACTATCTGGAATGGAGGAACTATCTGTAATGGAGGAACTATATGGAATGGAAGAGCTATCTGGAATGGAGGAAATATATGGAATGGAAGAGCTATCTGGAATGGAGGAGCTACCTGGAATGGAGGAGCTATCTGGAATGGAGGAGCTATCAGGAATGGAGGAACTATCTGAAATGGAGGAACTATCTGGAATGGAAGAACTATCAGGAATGGAGGAGCTATCTGGAATGGAGGAGCTATCTGGAATGGAGGAACTATCTGGAATGGAGGAGCTATCTGGAATGGAGGAACTATCTGGAAAGGAGGAACTATCTGGAATGGAGGAGCTATCTGGAATGGAGGAGCTATCTGGAATGGAGGAGCTATCTAGAATGGAGGAACTATCTGGAATGGGAATGGAGGAGCTATCTGGAATGGAGGAGCTATCTGGAATGGAGGAGCTATCTGGAATGGAGGAGCTATCTGGAATGGAGAAACTATCTGGAATGGAGGAGCTGTCTGGAATGGAGGAGCTATCTGGAATGGAGGAAATATATGGAATGGAAGAGCTATCTGGAATGGAGGAGCTACCTGGAATGGAAGAGCTATCTGGAATGGAGGAGCTATCTGGAATGGGAATGGAGGAGCTATCTGGAATGGAGGAGCTATCTGGAATGGAGGAGCTATCTGGAATGGAGGAGCTATCTGGAATGGAGGAACTATCTGGAATGGAGGAACTATCAGGAATGGAGGAACTATCAGGAATGGAGGAGCTATCTGGAATGGAAGAGCTATCTGGAATGGAGAAACTATCAGGAATGGAGGAGCTGTCTGGAATGGAGGAGCTGTCTGGAATGGAGGAGATATCTGGAATGGAGGAGCTATCTGGAATGGAGGAACTATCTGGAATGGAGGAACTATCTGGAATGGAGGAACTATCTGGAATGGGAATGGAGGAGCTATCTGGAATGGAGGAACTATCTGGAATGGAAGAGCTATCTGGAATGGAGGAGATATCTGGAATGGAGGAGCTATCTGGAATGGAGGAACTATCTGGAATGGAGGAACTATCTGGAATGGAGGAGCTATCTGGAATGGAGGAGCTATCTGGAATGGAGGAGCCATCTGGAATGGAGGAGCTATCTGGAATGGAGGAGCCATCTGGAATGGAGGAACTATCTGGAATGGAGAAACTATCTGGAATGGAGGAACTATCTGGAATGGAGGAACTATCTGGAATGGAGGAACTATCTGTAATGGAGGAACTATATGGAATGGAAGAGCTATCTGGAATGGAGGAAATATATGGAATGGAAGAGCTATCTGGAATGGAGGAGCTACCTGGAATGGAGGAGCTATCTGGAATGGAGGAGCTATCAGGAATGGAGGAACTATCTGAAATGGAGGAACTATCTGGAATGGAAGAACTATCAGGAATGGAGGAGCTATCTGGAATGGAGGAGCTATCTGGAATGGAGGAACTATCTGGAATGGAGGAGCTATCTGGAATGGAGGAACTATCTGGAAAGGAGGAACTATCTGGAATGGAGGAGCTATCTGGAATGGAGGAGCTATCTGGAATGGAGGAGCTATCTAGAATGGAGGAACTATCTGGAATGGGAATGGAGGAGCTATCTGGAATGGAGGAGCTATCTGGAATGGAGGAGCTATCTGGAATGGAGGAGCTATCTGGAATGGAGAAACTATCTGGAATGGAGGAGCTGTCTGGAATGGAGGAGCTATCTGGAATGGAGGAAATATATGGAATGGAAGAGCTATCTGGAATGGAGGAGCTACCTGGAATGGAAGAGCTATCTGGAATGGAGGAGCTATCTGGAATGGGAATGGAGGAGCTATCTGGAATGGAGGAGCTATCTGGAATGGAGGAGCTATCTGGAATGGAGGAGCTATCTGGAATGGAGGAACTATCTGGAATGGAGGAACTATCAGGAATGGAGGAGCTATCTGGAATGGAAGAGCTATCTGGAATGGAGAAACTATAAGGAATGGAGGAGCTGTCTGGAATGGAGGAGCTGTCTGGAATGGAGGAGATATCTGGAATGGAGGAGCTATCTGGAATGGAGGAACTATCTGGAATGGAGGAACTATCTGGAATGGAGGAACTATCTGGAATGGGAATGGAGGAGCTATCTGGAATGGAGGAACTATCTGGAATGGAAGAGCTATCTGGAATGGAGGAGATATCTGGAATGGAGGAGCTATCTGGAATGGAGGAACTATCTGGAATGGAGGAACTATCTGGAATGGAGGAACTATCTGGAATGGGAATGGAGGAGCTATCTGGAATGGAGGAAATATATGGAATGGAAGAGCTATCTGGAATGGAGGAGCTACCTGGAATGGAAGAGCTATCTGGAATGGAGGAGCTATCTGGAATGGAGGAACTATCTGGAATGGAGGAACTATCTGGAATGGAGGAACTATCTGGAATGGGAATGGAGGAGCTATCTGGAATGGAGGAACTATCTGGAATGGAGGAGCTATCTGGAATGGAGGAGCTATCTGGAATGGAGGAACTATCTGGAATGGAGGAACCATCTGGAATGGAGGAACCATCTGGAATGGAGGAACCATCTGGAATGGAGGAGCTATCTGGAATGGAGGAGCTATCTGGAATGGAGGAGCTATTTGGAATGGAGGAACTATCTGGAATGGAGGAGCTATCTGGAATGGAGGAGCTATCTGGAATGGAGGAGCTATCTGGAATGGAGGAAATATATGGAATGGAAGAGCTATCTGGAATGGAGGAGCTACCTGGAATAGAAGGGCTATCTGGAATGGAGGAACTATCTGGAATGGAGGAGCTATCTGGAATGGAGGAACTATCTGGAATGGAGGAGCTATCTGGAATGGAGGAGCTATCTGGAATGGAGGAAATATATGGAATGGAAGAGCTATCTGGAATGGAGGAGCTACCTGGAATGGAAGAGCTATCTGGAATGGAGGAACTATCTGGAATGGAGGAGCTATCTGGAATGGAGGAGCTATCTGGAATGGAGGAGCTATCTGGAATGGAGGAACTATCTGGAATGGAAGAGCTATCTGGAATGGAGGAACTATCTGCTCAACTAGATAAAGATCAAGTACGGGTGGCAGATAGCCTAGTGGTTAGAGTGTAGGGACGGCAGGTAGCCTAGTGGTTAGAGTGTAGGGACGGCACGTAGCCTAGTGGTTAGAGTGTAGGGGTGGCAGGTAGCCTAGTGGTTAGACTGTAGGGACGGCAGGTAGAGTGTAGGGCCGGCAGGTAGAGTGTAGGGACGGCAGGTATTCTAGTGGTTAGAGTGTAGGGGGGCCAGGTAGACTAGTGGTTAGAGTGTAGGGGGGCAGGTAGACTAGTGGTTAGAGTGTAGTGGCGGCAGGTAGCCTAGTGGTTAGAGTGTAGGGACGGCAGGTAGGCTAGTGGTTAGAGTGTAGGGACGGCAGGTAGCCTAGTGGTTAGAGGGTAGGGACGGCAGGTAGCCTAGTGGTTAGAGTGGTGGGGTGGCAGGTATCCTAGGGGTTAGGGGGGCTGCAGGTGGCCTAGTGGTTAGAGTGTAGGGATGGCAGGTAGCCTAGTGGTTAGAGTGTAGGGGTGGCAGGTAGCCTAGTGGTTAGAGCAGGTAGCCTAGTGGTTAGAGTGTAGGGGTGGCAGGTAGTCTAGTGGTTAGAGTGTAGGGGTGGCAGGTAGCCTAGTGGTTAGAGCAGGTAGCCTAGTGGTTAGAGTGTAGGGGCGGCAGGTAGCCTAGTGGTTAGAGTGGTGGGGTGGCAGGTAGCCTAGTGGTTAGAGCAGGTAGCCTAGTGGTTAGAGTGTAGGGGCGGCAGGTAGCCTAGTGGTTAGAGTGGTGGGGTGGCAGGTAGTCTAGTGGTTAGAGTGTAGGGGCGGCAGGTAGCCTAGTGGTTAGAGGGTTGGGCCTGTAACTGAAAGGTTGCTGGATTGAATCCCCGAGCTGACAAGGTAAATAAAAATCTGTTGTTCTGAACTAGGCAGTTAACCCACTTTTCCCCGGTGGGCTGTCATTGTAAGTAAGAATTTGTTCTTTAATGGACTTGCCTAGTTAAATAATACATAAATACAATGATTAGGACAGTCTAGGGTACTATTTCCTGAAGAGGTGAAGTATTGTGATGAGCTATGCGATTGTACTTCTCCTTTTCAAGAGGAAAGTTAAAACCCTCAGCTGTGAGGTCACTGAGGAGAACCAACAGTGATGAGGGACTGACATGCAGGGATGCAACATAAGGATGTAACAAGGACTTTGGGCACAGGCCAACAGAACAACGATTTCTATATTCAAGTCCTAAATCTGTGGCATGCAATGTTTAAAGGCAAAATTTCACTGCCCTGTCAGGCTAGTTTGGTTCATCGTCTACTAGCCTCAGGCTATATCTGAATTTCCATCCCTGCTGACATTTCTAACAGACTTCACAGGTCATTTGATTAGTCATGTACAACAGATGCACTCGTGGAACAAAACCATTTCTGTGTTTTGTATAGGGACAACATTGAGCCCGCAAGTCCTTTGTGAGCTAGCATGCCAACTTTAGCTAATGTAGCTAAGTAGCCAACCAAGGTGCCTAACTAGCTAGCCCACCAGGCAATATTTAGCTAGCTAGCTAGATAACATTAGTTCACCTTTCGTGTAGTTAGACTTTTCTGACATTTTAGCTAACCAATTAACCTTGCCATGAGTTAACGTTTACTAGCTAGCTAAATATCCCTTCCCTGGTGGGCTAACGGTGGCTAGCATATCACCTCATAAAAAAAGTAGCTGACTAGCTTACTAAAGACTTATAAAAAGGTCACAACAGTCATCGTGTTAGCCTATGCTGGTTTTCCTTTTGCTTGTAAGGAAGATCATGTGTGTTGTACACGTAACTACAGTCAGTGGTTTTCTAGCTCATTTTCACCCAGTGGTGTAAAGTTCTGAAGTAAAAATACTTGAAAGTACTATTTAGATCGTTTTTGGGGGGTCTCTCTACTTTACTATTTATATTTTTGAAAACTTTTTATTTTACTTCACTACATTCCTAAAGAAAATATTGTATTTTTTACTCCGTACATTTTCCCTGACAACCCAAAGTACTCGTTACATTTTGAATGCTGAGCAGGACAGTTGTGAAATGTGTGCACTTATCAAGAGAACACCTGGTCATCCCTACTGCCTCTGATCTGGAGGACTCACTAAACAGAGAACATCCCTGGTCATCCCTACTGCCTCTGATCTGGAGGACTCACTAAACAGAGAACATCCCTGGTCATCCCTACTGCCACTGATCTGGAGGGCTCACTAAACAGAGAACACGTGGTCATCTCTACTGCCTCTGATCTGGAGGACTCACTAAACAGAGAACACGTGGTCATCTCTACTGCCTCTGATCTGGCGGACTCACTAAACAGAGAACATCCCTGGTCATCCCTACTGCCTCTGATCTGGAGGACTCACTAAACAGAGAACATCCCTGGTCATCCCTACTGCCTCTGATCTGGAGGACTCACTAAACAGAGAACATCCCTGGTCATCCCTACTGCCTCTGATCTGGAGGACTCACTAAACAGAGAACATCCCTGGTCATCCCTACTGCCTCTGATCTGGAGGACTCACTAAACAGAGAACATCCCTGGTCATCCCTACTGCCTCTGATCTGGAGGACTCACTAAACAGAGAACACGTGGTCATCCCTACTGCCTCTGATCTGGTGGACTCACTAAACAGAGAACACGTGGTCATCCCTACTGCCTCTGATCTGGCGGACTCACTACACACACAGGTAAATATATTTGATTAAGTTACCTTGTCCGAGAGAGATTTGTGCGGTTATTAAAACGTCATAGCGGGGTGAGCCGACACCAAACGCAGACCTTATTAAAACGTCATAGCGGGGTGAGCCGACACCAAACACAGACCTTATTAAAACGTCATAGCGGGGTGAGCCGACACCAAACACAGACCTTATCAAAACGTCATAGCGGGGTGAGCCGACACCAAACACAGACCTTATTAAAACGTCATAGCGGGGTGAGCCGACACCAAACACAGACCTTATCAAAACGTCATAGCGGGGTGAGCCGACACCAAACACCTTATATGAAGTCGTTCTAAAATCCCCCATGCAAAAATGAAGGGTGGAAAAACGATTGGAACCCATTTCGGGTGTTACCAATATGTTTGTTGGGGTATTATGACTCATAATGGGGTACTCAATAATGGCACAGATACAAAGATGAGCCCTCCATATATGTCTATGGCCTGTTGTTCACACGTATATCTGCCCTCTTATTGGCTAGAATGGTCCCACTTGATCTCGCCTCCTACCGCCTGCCTTCCATCTTTGAGGACATGGATTTCCATTGTTAGAGCGGTCGCTCAATTATCTTGTCAATACAATAGACAATCTTTGCTTTAGTACACCAGGCAACATGTTGATAAATCGCAGTTTCCCTCTAGTGGTGAGATGTTGGAAAGTAGCCAAAGATTTTTTATAACTAACCCAAGATAGACCAGAGACTTTAGTTTCCAATGGGAGCTAAATGAATCATAGTGGGCGAAACAAACAAGGAGGTGGGCAGAGCCAAGCACGAGCTAGTGAGATCCTGTTGGCGCGTTCTGTCATTTATTTGCGTGAGGGAACGCCTATTCTGTGAAGTGCCGTGTGCAGTAACTCAATTCACCCTACCACTCCTAAATAACCCATATTTTTTGAAACTTTGGGTGAAGTCTACAAAACGCAGTCCACTCGGTTTGTTACAGGTTTATACTTTTGGAAAAAATGAACACTGTATGGAGACGTTTAATAGACCTGCTGTTTTCAACTCTCTAGAGACAGCAGGAGCGGTACAGATACTCTGAATGATCGGCTATGAAAAGCCAACTGACATTTACTCCTGAGGTGCTGACTTGCTGCACCCTCGACAACTACTGTGATTATTATTATTTGACCCTGCTGGTCATCTATGAACATTTGAACATCTTGGCCATGTTCTGTTATAATCTCCACCCGGCACAGCCAGAAGAGGACTGACCACCCCTCATAGCCTGGTTCCTCTCTAGGTTTCTTCCTAGGTTTTGGCCTTTCTAGGGAGTTTTTCCTAGCCACCGTGCTTCTACACCTGCATTGCTTGCTGTTTGGGGTTTTAGGCTGGGTTTCTGTACAGCACTTTGTGACATCAGCTGGTGTAAGAAGGGCTTTATAAATTAATTCGATTTGATTGATGAGAACATTTTCAGAATGTCGGCCAAAATCCATCTCACTACATCTTCTCGCACTGCCGGCCACTAGGCTTCCTATCATCACCATATTTGGTAGTGGGTGGAAAATCCAACCGGATTCTTCATATTTATACATCCGGTGAAATATCTGTCTCATTGTTCTATCTGTGTTGTCGCCGTCAGAAACGGAAATGAGGAAATTACGTCAAGAATATTGTAACGTCATCACGTTATTTGTCCTTGTTTAGCGGTTGAGTCTAGAATGGATACAGCTATTGTCAACATTTACTTTTTGTAGCAGATTTAGAATAATTTATTACGCAGTTTAGGATAATTAACGCATCAGATTAGGATTATTAGGTTAAGGCTAGGAAAAGAGGTAGGTTTAGCTGATATTCAAAAAATGTAAATAATACACTTTTATCGACAATTTGACAAAAGCTGTATCCCATCTAGGCATGACCTTGTTTAGCTGGCTATCTAGCTATTTGTCCTGTATTTTTAAACGTTTTCTAATTTTAGCAGCCCGGTTTATTAACCCGAATATTTGGTCTCGGGAATAAAACAGTAGCACCGATGACCGACTGCGAGGGACTTCAAGACGTTTCATGTAGTTTTTACTCTTGAAGAATATGGAGGTAGTGGACAGTCCTCTTAACCTCGTAAGTTTCTGTTGATGTTGTAATATCTAGTAGGCTAACAGGCTAGCTAGCTAACTACATCCCTAGCCAACGTTAGCCCCTTGTTGTGATCCTGGAAACAAAGCCAGGGGCTGATTGACCTCGGTGTTTATAACACTTTACCCTGTAGCCTCCTAGATTGTTCTCATGTCCAATGCAAAGTGCCAAGGTTTGTTAGCTTGCCAGATATGTTGTGATTTTGGCTGTATATTAACTTAGCTAACCGGCTAACAATAGTCCAATTTAGCTAACTAAGATTGTGGCTAGTCAACTAGCTAGGGAACGGTAACTAGCTAAATAAGCTTCCTCCATACACGATAGCTCACCTAGCTAAAGCTTTATTCTGGAGTAGGTCAACTCATGTATCTAGCTAGCTAACTTTATATATATGTGTGACAAGCAGTAGGCAACTAGCTAACTAAAGAAGTAAACATATTGTGAAAGAGGAACCAGACGAGAAAAGCCAAAGTAACCTTTCCCTTTATCCCTGCGTTTTATTAGCTAGTTAGACTCATAGCTAAGATATAATAATCAATCCTTTAAATCACGGCGTTTTACCAACATCAAGTTAACGCCATTTTGTTTCGTTCTGACATGAAGTAAACATTTTCTGTGCACCTATTTGTGCAGACATGAAATTAGGACTGATGGGACTTCTCAGATAGACCCTTCTGATTGCCTCTCTCGCCAGCACTTCTATGGTGTAGAAGTACTTCACCGTCTTATCTGGCAGGGCAGAATTTGTGCATTTGTAGGTAAGATGATAAGGCTAATATGAGATCTTTCTCAAAAGCATAAATCCTTAATCTCCTTCCACATCTCCTCTCAGGCCCATCAGCAGTCCAGGAAGGCAGACCGCTTGTTGGCAGCTGGTAAATATGAAGAAGCTATTTCCTGCCATGGGAAAGCTGCAGGTATGTCATCAGCATACTGAACTTGTTTTCTTTCACCATTCTGTGAATAATGATACATCTTAGAGAATGACTATTAATTACTGTCAGACTGAAACAACTGGCACACAACCCACTTCCTCAACTTCCCTTACAGATGTCAGACCTTTAACAGATTGTGATCTGTGATTAAACCCATTTGCTCAGTCACCACCAGGAGAATAATAACTATTTCCTGCTCTGTGTACTGTAGCCTTCTGCGGCGCTGTGGAGTCGCGTTCAGGAGTGTAAAGTGGAGGGTTTAGGAGAGTTGTGGAGGGTTGAGTGTCCTCTCTGTGTGCCAGTTCAGTATTCAGGGCATAATAAACATGCCCTTGGAGAATCTTTTATGATACAAAAGTTATATCAGCTAACAACCCCAATGTCTGACAGACTATGTACGGGGGCCTGCGTCTGACAGACTATGTACGGGGGCCAGCGTCTGACAGACTATGTTCGGGGGCCAGCGTCTGACAGACTATGTACGGGGGCCAGCGTCTGACAGACTATGTACGGGGGCCTGCGTCTGACAGACTATGTACGGGGGCCTGCGTCTGACAGACTATGTACGGGGGCCAGCGTCTGACAGACTATGTACGGGGGCCAGCGTCTGACAGACTATGTACGGGGGCCAGCGTCTGACAGACTATGTACGGGGGCCAGCGTCTGACAGACTATGTACGGGGGCCAGCGTCTGACAGACTATGTACGGGGGCCTGCGTCTGACAGACTATGTACGGGGGCCTGCGTCTGACAGACTATGTACGGGGGCCTGCGTCTGACAGACTATGTACGGGGGCCTGCGTCTGACAGACTATGTACGGGGGCCTGCGTCTGACAGACTATGTACGGGGGCCTGCGTCTGACAGACTATGTACGGGGGCCTGCGTCTGACAGACTATGTACGGGGGCCTGCGTCTGACAGACTATGTACGGGGGCCTGCGTCTGACAGACTATGTACGGGGGCCTGCGTCTGACAGACTATGTACGGGGGCCTGCGTCTGACAGACTATGTACGGGGCCTGCGTCTGACAGACTAAAGACTACATAGAGATAGTGAGAACATTATGAGAAGTGTTGTCTGCTCTGTTTGCAACACAAAT
Organism: Oncorhynchus clarkii lewisi; assembly: GCF_045791955.1. Classification (NCBI taxonomy): domain Eukaryota; kingdom Metazoa; phylum Chordata; class Actinopteri; order Salmoniformes; family Salmonidae; genus Oncorhynchus; species Oncorhynchus clarkii. The sequence continues at coordinate 91,047,484 of NC_092147.1, read as the reverse complement.
AAAGAAGCTGACAGTAGAAGCTGACAGTTGAAGCTGACAGTTGAAGCTGACAGTAGAAGCTAGCTGGGTGATCTGATTGTCATTCTGCACAGAAATACTGTGTGCTGTTAGAATGCAGTCATACTATATTATGCTCAAGATACAGATTTTTAATATCAGCCTAGTATGTAATGTGTGTGTGTGTGTGTGTGTGTGTGTGTTGCAGAGCTGCTGAGGGAAGCCATGAAGTTAACAGAGTGTGAACAGGTGAGACTGGGTTCAGTAGGGTGTTGTGTCATGTATTGTGGGAGGGATGGAGGGAATGTCAGATTCTTGGACCTCAGTCATGTCCTCCTGGGCTGCTGTTGGTCAATATTGACCAAACGTCCGTCAATATTTAGTTCTGTCTTTGGTTATTTGAATAAAGCATACCATGTTACAGTCGTAGTGAGGGGGTTGAGTCATGTTGTAGTGAGGTGGTTGAGGTGTTGAGTCATAGTGAGGTGTTGAGTCGTAGTGAGTTGTTGTAGTGAGGTGTTGTAGTGAGGTGGTTGAGTCATTTCGTGGTGAGGTGGTTGAGTCATTTCGTAGTGAGGTGTTGAGTCGTAGTGAGGTGGTTGAGTCATTTCGTGGTGAGGTGGTTGTCATTTCGTGGTGAGGTGGTTGAGTCATTTCGTAGTGAGGTGAGTCGTAGTGAGGTGTTGTAGTGAGGTGTTGAGTCGTAGTGAGGTGTTGTAGTGAGGTGGTTGAGTCATTTCGTAGTGAGGTGTTGTAGTGAGCTGTTGAGTGAGGTGTTGAGTCGTAGTGAGGTGTTGTAGTGAGGTGTTGAGTCGTAGTGAGGTGTTGTAGTGAGGTGGTTGAGTCATTGTGGTGAGGTGGTTGAGTCATTTCGTGGTGAGGTGTTGAGTCGTAGTGAGGTGTTGAGTCGTAGTGAGGTGTTGAGTCGTAGTGAGGTGTTGAGTCGTAGTGAGGTGTCGTAGTGAGGTGAGGTGTCGAGTCGTAGTGAGGTAGTGAGGTGTCGTAGTGAGGTGTTGAGTCGTAGTGAGGTGTTGAGTCGTAGTCGTTGAGTCGTAGAGTTGTGCCTGAGGCCTGTCTGTCTCCTCCAGGCTGGTTTGTCCATGGCGCTCCAGAGACAGCCACGTGAAGCAGAGTCGTAGTGAGGTGTTGAGTCGTAGTGAGGTGTTGAGTCGTAGTGAGGTGTCGTAGTGAGGTGTCGAGTCGTAGTGAGGTGTTGTAGTGAGGTGTGGTGTTGTAGTCGCAGTGAGGTGTCGAGTCGTAGTGAGGTGTGGTGTTGTAGTCGTAGTGAGGTGTTGAGTCGCAGTGAGGTGTTGAGTCGCAGTGAGGTGTCGAGTCGTAGTGAGGTGTCGAGTTGTGCCTGAGGCCTGTCTGTCTCCTCCAGGCTGGCTTGTCCATGGCGCTCCAGAGAGACAGCCACGTGAAGCAGAGTCGTAGTGAGGTGTTGTAGTGAGGTGTTGAGTCGCAGTGAGGTGTTGTAGTGAGGTGTGGTGTGGTAGTCGTAGTGAGGTGTTGTAGTGAGGTGTTGAGTCGCAGTGAGGTGTTGTAGTCGTAGTGAGGTGTCGAGTCGTAGTGAGGTGTCGAGTTGTGCCTGAGGCCTGTCTGTCTCCTCCAGGCTGGCTTGTCCATGGCGCTCCAGAGAGACAGCCACGTGAAGCAGCAGCGGCTTATTGAGGAGAAGTGGAAGAGGACCAGACAGGAGGGCAATCCCATGGTCCTCCTGAGCCACCCCTCTACCGACCAGCCCCCCGGCCTCGTGACCAACGAGCCCCCCCGCCACCCAGAGAGGGAGTACGACACCTGGCTGTACCTCCTGAAGAACAAGGGCTCCCCCCCTCCCCCCACACCCTGCCCCGGCAGCAAGGCCCACAAGGATGATAAGACCCGTCTGGAGGAGCAGCAGACCACCATCGCCAGCCTGCGGCGCCACATAGACATTCTGCTGGGAGAGAACGAGAAACTGACCCAGGACAACAAGCGCCTGCGAGGGGAGAACATCCGGCTGAAGAGCGATGCAGCGGACACAGACTTACTGGAGAAATCAGAGCTGTGGGTTCTTCCCCAGTCAGAGGAGAGGAGGAACAAGGACATCTCCATACCTAACCTGCCCCCTCTGGAGATGCCCACCCAGGACATCTCTCTGGACGACCTGCCTGCCCTGGAGCTCCCCGAGGACATCCAGCACGAACTGCAGGCGCTGCTGGACAGAGACGACAAGCTGTGATGAGACAGGCGGACAGACAGCCCAGTACTAACTAACTAAAGGACGCCTCTCTACAGAGAGACTGTCCAGACTGGACTGGACGAAAGCTGGCAAATCTCAATAAAAGTGTTTGATTGGTCGGTGGCCTCAGGCACTAGATAGCAACCACAAATGGTCACCGTGACAAGTTGGTAAAGGTCATTTCTCCTAGTTCTGTCTGTGTCCTCAGTGTCTCTACTAGTGGGTACTACATCTCGTTCACACACACACAAAACAAACTCTTTGCAGAAATTGTGCCTTTGAAAATGTCTGAAATGAAGTCAAAAGGGAGGTGACCATCATCAGTGATCTCCCTGCTTTGATAACAGGCCTCTATATCTGGAGGCCCTGATTGGTTGACTGGGACGACCTACTGACCCTCTGAGACCCACCAGGGATGACCTACTGACCCTCTGATACCCACCAGGGACGACCTACTGACCCTCTGATACCCACCAGGGACGACCTACTGACCCTCGGATACCCACCAGGGACGACCTACTGACCCTCGGATACCCACCAGGGACGACCTACTGACCCTCGGATACCCACCAGGGACGACCTACTGACCCTCTGATACCCACCAGGGACGACCTACTGACCCTCTGATACCCACCAGGGACGACCTACTGACCCTCTGATACCCACCAGGGATGACATGATGACAGCCGCTGCAGTGGAGCCTCTTTGGAGCCTGATCTACATCCATAGTGTGCGAGTGTTGATGTGTTGTTGTGTTGAGCCCCACCAGCTGTCTGCCAGATGTCTGATGGGAGAGTCAGGTTGTCCCTGATGTCTGCCAGATGTCTGATGGGAGAGTCAGGTTGTCCCTGATACCCACCAGCTGTCTGCCAGATGTCTGATGGGAGAGTCAGGTTGTCCCTGAGCCCCACTAGCTGTCTGCCAGATGTCTGATGGGAGAGTCAGGTTGTCCCTGATACCCACCAGCTGTCTGCCAGATGTCTGATGGGAGAGTCAGGTTGTCCCTGATACCCACCAGCTGTCTGCCAGATGTCTGATGGGAGAGTCAGGTTGTCCCTGATACCCACCAGCTGTCTGCCAGATGTCTGATGGGAGAGTAAGGCTGCAGAATACCAAGAACTTTCAAATTAATTCCCTGGTTTTCCAGAAAACCTGTTTGGATGCTTCCGGATTCTCTGCTTATACCCGGGAAACTTCCAAACCAGGATTTCTGTAAAACGAGGTAATTTATTGAAGGTTTCCGGTATTCTGCAGCCCTGGTAGAGAAGAGTATCACTGAGTGAACCTGCAGTTTAAATCCTCTCACCTTCCCCTCTTCATCATGTTTTACCAACAACCTGTGAAGGAGCTGAAGTTTAGATGTTAAAGCTGAATGGTGTTTGTCCTTCAGTCCTTCAATGCAACGTTTGTTTCTTTGGCATTTAAATGTTTCTTAATAAATGAAAACAAGCGTAGAGCCTCGTCACTTTTAATTTGCCTTCCGGAGAAGGACAACTGCTTGGGGGTCAGTTTTTAACATTTCTGTTCTAGTCGAGATCAGAGACAGGTGTTTGTTTCCGTCATTGGTCTAGAGATCCGGGTAGAGGTGTATCGGTTTGGATAATAGAGATACCAAACTCAGCAATAACAACAGTCTGCATTCCCTGCTTCACTGGACTCTGGCTATGCAGACAGCACTCCTTAGCTTGGTCCCAGATGTGTTTGGCAAGACAAGGAGTTCACATGACACAAACAGATCTGGGATCAGGCTCCATTGTCCTCTGTCTCAGTATGAAAGTCCCTCAGCAGTGTGAACTGTTTCTCTTCGTAGTGTCTCCAGTTCAGGACAAGGTGCTCTGGGAGAGGACTGAAATCAACCTCTATTCCCCATGTTGAGCACTACTTTCCACCAGGACCCATAGGGCCTTGGTCTGTCCAGTGTCTGAGAGGTTCGGTACCACGTGGACTTACACTAGATTACATCTCTAGTTGAATTTGTACTGTAATCACTAAGTTGTTGATTTGTGGAGCAAACCACAGAAATAACTTTTTTATTTTGCTTGATTCTGTTGAAATATGCAGAATGTATGTGGATTCATTGTGTGTCTCCAGTGTAGCAGTGTGAATCCGGGTGTGTAATACAAGGCATTCAGAAAGTATTCAGACCCCTTGACTTTTTCCACATTTTGTTACGTTACAGCCTTATTCTCAAATTGATTCAATCTTTTTCCCCTCAATCTACAGACAACACTCCATTATGACAAAGCAAAAAGTCAGTCTTTTATTGTAGAAAATGTATAAAACAATTAACTGAAATATTCAGACCCTTTACTCAGTACTCTGTTGAAGCCCCTTTGGCTGTGATTACAGCCTTGAGTCTTCTTGGGTATGACGCTACAAGCTTGGCTCACCTGTATTTGGGGAGTTTCTCCCATTCCTCTCTGCAGATCCTCTCAAGCTCTGTCAGGTTGGATGGGGAGCGTCGCTGCACAGCTATTTTCAGGTCTCTCCAGAGATGTTCGATCGGGTTCAAGTCCGGGTTCTGGCTGGGCCACTCGAGGACATTCAGAGACTTGTCCCGAAGCCACTCCTGCATTTTCTTGGCTGTGTGCTTAGGGTCGTTGTCCTGCTGGAAGGTGAACCTTCGCCTCAGTCTGTGGTCCCGAGTGCTCTGGAGCAGGTTTTCATCAAGGATCTCTCAGTGCTTTGCTCCTTTCATCTTTCCCTCGATCCTAACTAGTCTCCCAGTCCCTGCTGAAAAACATCCCCACAGCATGATGCTGCCACCATGCTTCACCGTAGGGTTGGTGCCAGGTTTCCTCCAGACGTGACGCTTGGCATTCAGGCCAGAGAATCTTGCTTCTCATGGTCTGAGAGTCCTTTAGGTGCCTTTTGGCAAACTCCAAGCGGGCTGTCATGTGCCTTTTACTGAGGAGTGGCTTCCATCTGGCCACTCTACCATAAAGGCCTGATTGGTGGAGTGCTGCAGAGATGGTTGTCCTTCTGGAAGGTTCTCCCATCTCTACAGAGGAACTCTGGAGCTTTGTCAGAGTGACCACCGGGTTCTTGGTCACCTCCCTGGCCAAGGCGCTTCTCTCCCAATTGCTCAGTTTGGCCGGGCGGCCAGCTCTAGGTAGAGTCTTTGTGGTTCTAAACTTCTTCCATTTAAGAATGATGGAGGCCACTGTGTTCTTGGGGACCTTCAATGCTTCAGACATTTTTTTGGTACCTTTCCCCAGATCTGTACCTCGACACAATCCTGTCTCGGAGCTTTACGGACAATTCCTTCGACCTCATGGCTTGGTTTTTGCTCTGACATGCACTGTCAACTGTGGGACCTTATATAGACAGGTGTGTGCCTTTCCAAATCATGTCCAATCAATTGAATTTACCACAGGTGGACTCCAATCAAGTTGTAGAAACATCAAGGATGATCAATGGAAACAGGATGCACCTGAGCTCAATTTAGAGTTTCATAGCAAATGGTCTGATTACTTATGTAAATAAGGTATTGTTTTATTTTTTAATACATTTGCAAAAATGTCTAAACCTGTTTTCACTTTGTGATGATGGGGTATTGATGAAATTAATTGAATCCATTTTAGAATAAGGGTCTGAATACTTCCTGAACAGCCGTCTATCTTCTATTCAATAAACACACTAACCAGAAGTAATCTACTAGTGCCAGACGCGCCTGACTGACATCATTATGTACGACTATATATATATAACTGTAGTCAGGAGATACGGTGTTATTCAGAGGGAACCAAATCCACCGTGGTTTCTTCATGTAATTATATCGGTTTACAACAGTAATCAGGGTGCATCAGAAGGACTTTGTATTTGTGATGTAAATCTCCATCAGTGCTATCCAATCTCATGATGATGAACATGTCCACTTTGTTTTGGTGATGCATGAAGGATGGTACGAGCTGTATGTATATGATTGTTAAGATATTAAAAATGACAGATGTGTGGAGTTTTTTCATGCGGTGAGACTGATATACACTCCCTGATCAAAAGTATGTGGACACCTGCTCATTCCAAAATCATGGGTATTAGTATGGAGTTGGTCTCTTTGCTGCTGTAACAGCCTCCACTCTTCTGGGAAGGCTTTCCACTAGATGTTGGAACATTGCTGCTATAACAGCCTCCACTCTACTGGGAAGGCTTTCCACTAGATGTTGGGACATTGCTGCTATAACAGCCTCCACTCTACTGGGAAGGCTTTCCACTAGATGTTGGAACATTGCTGCTATAACAGCCTCCACTCTACTGGGAAGGCTTTCCACTAGATGTTGGGACATTGCTGCTATAACAGCCTCCACTCTACTGGGAAGGCTTTCCACTAGATGTAGGAACATTGCTGCTATAACAGCCTCCACTCTACTGGGAAGGCTTTCCACTAGATGTTGGAACATTGCTGCTATAACAGCCTCCACTCTTCTGGGAAGGCTTTCCACTAGATGTTGGGACTTGCTTCCATTCAGCCACAACAGCATTAGTGAGATTGGGCAATTAGGCCCAAAGGTGTTCGATGGGGTTGAGGTCAGGGCTCTGTGCAGGCCAGTCAAGTTCTTCCACACCGATCTCAACAAACCATTTCTGTATAGACCTCGCTTTGTGCACAGGGGCATTGTCATGCTGAAACAGGAAAGGACGTTCCCCAAACTGTTGCCACAAAGTTGGAAGCACAGAATCATCTAGAATGTCATTGTGTGCTGTAGCGTTAAGATTTCACTTCACTGGAACTAAAATGGGCCTAGCCCCACCACCTCCACCAAGTTTGACTGTTGGCACTATGCATCGGGGCAGGTGGCATTCGCCAAACCCAGATTCATCCATTGGTCTGCCAGATGGTGAAGTGTGATTCACCACTCCAGAGAACACATTTCCACTGCTCCAGAGTCCAATGGCGGCGAGCTTCACACCACTCCAGCCGACGCTTGGCATTACACATGGTGCTCTGCCATGGAAACCCATTTCATGAAGCTCCTGACTAACAGTTCTTGTGCTGACGTTGCTTCCAGAGGCAGTTTGGAACTCAGTAGTGAGTGTTGCAACCGAGGACAGACTATTTTTTACGCGCTTCAGCGGTCCCGTTCTGTGAGCTTGTGTGGTTTCAACTTCACAATAACAGCACTTACAGTTGACCAGGGCAGCTCCAGCAGGGCACCTTGTTGGAAAGGTGGCATCCTATGACGGTGCCACGTTGAATATTACTGAGCTCTTCAGTAATTCTACTGCCAATGTTTGTCTATGGAGATTGCATGGCGGTGTGCTTGATTTTATACACCGGTCAGCAACGGTAGTGGCTGAAATAGCTTTTGTATCTATAGTGTACCAAGAAAACAAGATCCAGGCTCCATAGGAGAATCTTAATTGCATTTCATTGCCTCCTTTTCAAACCACATTGGACGAGAAGGTCAAAGGGGAGGAAATGTTGAGATCCTCCAATAGAGAGAGGACTCACCTATATCTGTCTGTCTCGGTGTATAATGGACTAGTTTCAGTAAAGCTGTGTAATAGTGACATCTAGTGGTATAAAACGGATATTACATCTTGAAGGGGGGGCTCCCTCTAGTATTGAGTAGAACAATACATGTCAAATAACTCCCATTCAATGTTGTTATTGAAATACATCTCCAAATCATGGAACGGGCTTCGATGGAAATTAACGTGGCACACGTTGCCGGAGGAGGAGATGAATAGATATGAGAGACGAAGGTGTTAGCCTCTGAACTCTCACCAATAACTAACCCCTCTGGACTGCTTTCCCTGTCCGGAACTTGAAGAATTAAGCATTTTTCAAACACCTGAAACAGCTTTTTCCTGCAAGGGGGCGCAAAATCTGACGGGAAGATCACGTCAGTGACTCAACCCCCTCCTAGGGACGGTATGGAAGAGCCCCAGTAAGCCAGTGACTCAACCCCCTCCTAGGGACGGTATGGAAGAGCCCCAGTAAGCCAGTGACTCAGCCCTCCTAGGGACGGTATGGAAGAGCACCAGTAAGTAAGCCAGTGACTCAACCCCCTCCTAGGGACTGCATGGAAGAGCACCACTAAGTCAGTGACTCAGCCCCCTCCTAGGGACGGCATGGAAGAGCACCAGTAAGCCAGTGACTCAGCCCCCTCCTAGGGACGGCATGGAAGAGCACCAGTAAGCCAGTGACTCAGTCCCTGTAAAAGGGTCAGAGGATCCCAGTGAAGAGAGGGGAGCCGGCCAGGCAGAGACGACATGGGGGGGGTTCGTCGCACCAGTTCCTTGCCATTCACCTTCGCACCCCTGGGACCTACTGAAGAGATGAGTCTTCAGTAAAGACTTAAAGGTTGAGACCGAGTTTGCATCTCTGACATGGGTAGGCAGACCGTTCCATAAAAATGGAGCTCTATAGGAGAAAGCCCTGCCTCCAGCTGTTTGCTTAGAAATTCTAGGGACAATTAGGAGGCCTGCGTCTTGTGACCGTAGCGTACGTGTAGGTATGTACGGCAGGACCAAATCAGAGAGATGGGTAGGAGCAAGCCCATGTAATGCTTTGTAGGTTAGCAGTAAAACCTTGAAATCAGCCCTTGCCCTGACAGGAAGCCAATATAGGGAGGCCTATACCCATTTCCCGTGTTCGAGCAAGGAGGCCTACAAACCTGACTCAGTTACACCAGCTCTGTCAGGAGGAATGGGCCACAATTCACCCATCTTATTGTGGGAAGCTTGTGGAAGGTTACGTGAAACGTTTGACCCAAGTTAAACAATTTAAAGTCAATGCTACCAAATAGCAATTGAGTGTATATAAAGTTCTGACCCACTGGGAATGTGATGAAAGAAATACAAGCTGAAATAAATCCTTCTCTCTACTATTATTCTGACATTTCACATCCTTAAAATATAGTGGTGATCCTAACTGACCTAAGACAGGGGATTTTTACTAGGATTAAATGTCAGGAATTGTGAAAAACTGAGTTCAAATGTATTTGGCTAAGGTGTATGTAAACGTCAGACTTCAACTGTTAATGGGCTGTTTTTAAATGTAAATCACATTTTCATTTGACACACCCCAGTTTGTGAATACCTGCAATAAGACACAGCACAGACATACCCCAGTTTGGGAATACCTGCAATAAGACACAGCACAGACACACCCCAGTTTGGGAATACCTGCAATAAGACACAGCACAGACACACCCCAGTTTGGGAATACCTGCAATAAGACACAGCACAGACAAACCCCAGTTTGGGAATACCTGCAATAAGACACAGCACAGACATACCCCAGTTTGGGAATACCTGCAATAAGACACAGCACAGACATACCCCAGTTTGGGAATACCTGCAATAAGACATACCCCAGTTTGGGAATACCTGCAATAAGACACAGCACAGACACACCCCAGTTTGGGAATACCTGCAATAAGACACAGCACAGACACACCCCAGTTTGGGAATACCTGCAATAAGACACAGCACAGACATACCCCAGTTTGGGAATACCTGCAATAAGACATACCCCAGTTTGGGAATACCTGCAATAAGACACAGCACAGACATACCCCAGTTTGGGAATACCTGCAATAAGACACAGCACAGACATACCCCAGTTTGGGAATACCTGCAATAAGACACAGCACAGACATACCCCAGTTTGGGAATACCTGCAATAAGACACAGCACAGACAAACCCCAGTTTGGGAATACCTGCAATAAGACACAGCACAGACATACCCCAGTTTGGGAATACCTGCAATAAGACACAGCACAGACAAACCCCAGTTTGGGAATACCTGCAATAAGACACAGCACAGACATACCCCAGCTTGGGAATACCTGCAATAAGACAGACCCCAGTTTGGGAATACCTGCAATAAGACATACCCAGTTTGGGAATACCTGCAATAAGACACAGCACAGACATACCCCAGTTTGGGAATACCTGCAATAAGACACAGCACAGACATACCCCAGTTTGGGAATACCTGCAATAAGACACAGCACAGACATACCCCAGTTTGGGAATACCTGCAATAAGACACAGCACAGACAAACCCCAGTTTGGGAATACCTGCAATAAGACACAGCACAGACACACCCCAGTTTGGGAATACCTGCAATAAGACACAGCACAGACATACCCCAGTTTGGGAATACCTGCAATAAGACACAGTACAGACATACCCCAGTTTGGGAATACCTGCAATAAGACACAGCACAGACATACCCCAGTTTGGGAATACCTGCAATAAGACACAGCACAGACACACCCCAGTTTGGGAATACCTGCAATAAGACACAGCACAGACATACCCCAGTTTGGGAATACCTGCAATAAGACACAGCACAGACAAACCCCAGTTTGGGAATACCTGCAATAAGACACAGCACAGACACACCCCAGTTTGTGAATACCTGCAATAAGACACAGCACAGACATACCCCAGTTTGGGAATACCTGCAATAAGACACAGCACAGACATACCCCAGTTTGGGAATACCTGCAATAAGACACAGCACAGACAAACCCCAGTTTGGGAATACCTGCAATAAGACACAGCACAGACATACCCCAGTTTGGGAATACCTGCAATAAGACACAGCACAGACAAACCCCAGTTTGGGAATACCTGCAATAAGACACAGCACAGACATACCCCAGCTTGGGAATACCTGCAATAAGACAGACCCCAGTTTGGGAATACCTGCAATAAGACATACCCAGTTTGGGAATACCTGCAATAAGACACAGCACAGACATACCCCAGTTTGGGAATACCTGCAATAAGACACAGCACAGACATACCCCAGTTTGGGAATACCTGCAATAAGACACAGCACAGACATACCCCAGTTTGGGAATACCTGCAATAAGACACAGCACAGACAAACCCCAGTTTGGGAATACCTGCAATAAGACACAGCACAGACACACCCCAGTTTGGGAATACCTGCAATAAGACACAGCACAGACATACCCCAGTTTGGGAATACCTGCAATAAGACACAGTACAGACATACCCCAGTTTGGGAATACCTGCAATAAGACACAGCACAGACATACCCCAGTTTGGGAATACCTGCAATAAGACACAGCACAGACACACCCCAGTTTGGGAATACCTGCAATAAGACACAGCACAGACATACCCCAGTTTGGGAATACCTGCAATAAGACACAGCACAGACAAACCCCAGTTTGGGAATACCTGCAATAAGACACAGCACAGACACACCCCAGTTTGGGAATACCTGCAATAAGACACAGCACAGACATACCCCAGTTTGGGAATACCTGCAATAAGACACAGCACAGACATACCCCAGTTTGGGAATACCTGCAATAAGACACAGCACAGACATACTTTGATGAATCCATTTTAATGGAAAATGTAAAACCCCTTTGAACTTCAATGTACAAAGCATATAACACTTGCATTTTAAAATTACAAATTGAAGCAAGCCATGTTTTAAAAAATACATCAGTGAATATGTATATATTTACACAATTGTTATCGTTTAAACTTCAAAATTTGAATAAATTATTTTTTGTGTGTAAATGTCTCCATTTTACAGTGAATACTTCTCAATAAAATGCTGAAGTGTATTATTCATGTAGTCTTTTTTTACATAATACAACTGTACACGGTTTCATACAATAGAATAGTTTGGCAGTTTGTTTTTAAAAGATATGGCATGAGGACGAATTCAGCAGCGACTCCCAGAGTTCTCGGCGACAGCTGAAGTCTGTTTCCTCTCACAGTAACTGTCTCAATGTAGGAAACGGCATCCGTCTCACAACTCATCATTTAGCAAACTGTACAAGTCACATTTACATTTCATCTAGAACATCATCGCATTTACAACTCCTATAAAATAAATACAGCATTTTCACAGAAACAATATACAACAGTTTGAAAGAAAGAAATGAACTAAACAAACAAAAGGAAAACAGGAACAAACAGAGAACAGAAGGTTCCAGAACAGCAGTCCAGATTGATTCTACTGAACTCAGTTCTCCTGATGCTGGGTGGCGATGCTGCTGTGGTTAGTATCCTGATGCTGGGTAGTGATGCGGGTATGGTCAGTATCCTGATGCTGGGTAGTGATGCTGCTATGGTCAGTATCCTGATGCTGGGTGACGATGCTGCTATGGTCAGTATCCTGATGCTGGGTGGCGATGCTGCTATGGTCAGTATCCTGATGCTGTGGTCAGTATCCTGATGCTGGGTGGTGATGCTGCTGTGGTCAGTATCCTGATGCTGGGTAGTGATGCAGCTATGGTAAGTATCCTGATGCTGGGTAGTGATGCTGCTATGGTCAGTATCCTGATGCTGGGTGGCGATGCTGCTATGGTCAGTATCCTGATGCTGTGGTCAGTATCCTGATGCTGGGTGGTGATGCTGCTGTGGTCAGTATCCTGATGCTGGGTAGTGATGCAGCTATGGTAAGTATCCTGATGCTGGGCAGTGGTGCTGCTATGGGCAGTATCCTGATGCTGTGGTAGCGATGCTGCTGTGGTCAGTATCCTGATGCTGGGTAGTGATGCTGGTCAGTAACATGTAGTGTGTTCTGCTGTTGTGGTTAGTGTCAGTGTGTATATATCTGTTCCAGGCTGAAGGAAGATGTCTCAGAGAAGGAGGCGCCAGAGAGGGAGGCGCCAGAGAGGGAGGAGCCAGAGAGGGAGGTGCCAGAGAGGGAGGAGCCAGAGAGGGAGGAGCCACAGAGGCAGGCGCCAGAGAGGGAGGCGCCAGGGGGACTACGGGTCAGGAGTTCTCTTCCTCCTCCTGGCTGTACCTCCTCAGCGACGTCAATGCATCCTTCACAGAGTGGAACAAGATGTTCTTTACCTGGGGAGAGGACAGAGAGAAGAGGTTAAACAGGAGGGAGAGACAGAGAGGAGAGGTTAAACAGGAGGGAGAGACAGAGAGAGAGATGGAGAGAGGGCGAGGACAGAGAGGAGAGGTTAAACAGGAGGGAGAGGTTAAACAGGAGGGGGAGGTTAAACAGGAGGGAGAGATAGAGAGAGAGAGAGACGGAGAGGACAGAGAGGAGAGGTTAAACAGGAGGGAGAGATAGAGAGAGAGAGAGGGTGAGGACAGAGAGGAGAGGTTAAACAGGAGGGAGAGGTTAAACAGGAGGGGGAGGTTAAACAGGAGGGGGAGATAGAGAGAGAGAGAGATGGAGAGGACAGGTTAAACAGGAGGGAGAGAGAGAGAGAGAGAGAGGGCGAGGACAGAGAGGAGAGGTTAAACAGGAGAGAGAGAGAGAGAGAGAGAGACGGAGAGGACAGGTTAAACAGGAGGGCGAGGACAGAGAGGAGAGGTTAAACAGGAGAGAGAGACAGAGAGGAGAGGTTAAACAGGAGAGAGAGACAGAGAGAGAGAGAGACGGAGAGGACAGGTTAAACAGGAGGGAGAGATAGAGAGAGAGAGGGAGACGGAGAGAGAGAGAGAGAGAGGGCGAGGACAGAGAGGAGAGGTTAAACAGGAGAGAGAGATACTTTAAAACATATATGTACACCTTTATTGGCCCAATAGTTAAATAAATAAAGTTGCACTTTGCAGAAATTGCTCCTCCATTTCCTGGTTGCTAAAACTAAGTTTGTCTAATTTCAGTTTGAGACAAAATAAGATGGTACAATTCTCAACACCGCTGTGAAATACCTTTTCCATAACCAAGAATATTGGTTAACTGGACACCCAGCGTCATAACCTGTTATATATCTCATATATATATACCCTGTACCCCTGTCCTGGTCCCCTGTCCTGGTCCCCTGTACCCCTGTCCTGGTCCCCTGTCCTGGTCCCCTGTACCCCTGTCCTGGTGCCCTGTACCCCTGTCCTGGTCCCCTGTCCTGGTCCCCTGTACCCCTGTCCTGGTCCCCTGTACCCCTGTCCTGGTCCCCTGTCCTGGTCCCCTGTACCCCTGTCCTGGTCCCCTGTACCCCTGTCCTGGTCCCCTGTACCCCTGTCCTGGTCCCCTGTACCCCTGTCCTGGTCCCCTGTCCTGGTCCCCTGTACCCCTGTCCTGGTCCCCTGTCCTGGTCCCCTGTACCCCTGTCCTGGTCCCCTGTACCCCTGTCCTGGTCCCCTGTACCCCTGTCCTGGTGCCCTGTACCCGTGTCCTGGTCCCCTGTACCCCTGTCCTGGTCCCCTGTACCCCTGTCCTGGTCCCCTGTCCTGGTCCCCTGTACCCCTGTCCTGGTCCCCTGTACCCCTGTCCTGGTCCCTTGTCCTGGTCCCCTGTACCCCTGTCCTGATCCCTTGTCCTGGTCCCCTGTACCCCTGTCCTGGTCCCCTGTACCCCTGTCCTGGTCCCCTGTACCCCTGTCCTGGTGCCCTGTACCCCTGTCCTGGTCCCCTGTACCCCTGTCCTGGTCCCTTGTCCTGGTCCCCTGTACCCCTGTCCTGGTCCCCTGTCCTGGTCCCCTGTACCCCTGTCCTGGTCCACTGTACATAGAACCCCTGACACCCCACACCTCTACAAAGTTCACATTTACAAGCCACCAATACAGAATGAAGGGATGGGTCTCTGATGAACTGGCTGAAATCAGAAGGAAACGGAAAGCAGTGTGGGCTAAAGCAAGACGGTCTAATTCAGCTGATGATCGGATGGCTTTTAACACCGCCTTCTGAATCAGGGTGTGACTATGACCTGAAATCAGAATACTGCCTTCTGAATCAGGGTGTGATTATGACCTGAAATCAGAATACTGCCTTCTGAATCAGGGTGTGACTATGACCTGAAATCAGAATACTGCCTTCTGAATCAGGGTGTGACTATGACCTGAAATCAGAATACTGCCTTCTGAATCAGGGTGTGACTATGACCTGAAATCAGAATACTGCCTTCTGAATCAGGGTGTGACTATGACCTGAAATCAGACTGTCTTCTGAATCAGGATGTGACTATGACCAGAACCATACTGCCTTGGTGTTTGACACTGGGGACCAGGCCGTCTTGGTGTTTGACACTGGGGACCAGACCGTCTTGGTGTTTGACACTGTGGACCATACTGTCTTGGTGTTTGACACTGTGGACCATACTGTCTTGGTGTTTGACACTGTGGACCATACCGTCTTGGTGTTTGACACTGTGGACCAGGCCGTCTTGGTGACAGCAGTTTAACACTGTTCTCCAGTCAGGTGCAGTTTAACACTGTTCTCCAGTCAGGTGACAGCAGTTTAACACTGTTCTCCAGTCAGGTGACAGCAGTTTAACACTGTTCTCCAGTCAGGTGACAGCAGTTTAACACTGTTCTCCAGTCAGGTGACAGCAGTTTAACACTGTTCTCCAGTCAGGTGGCAGCAGTTTAACACTGTTCTCTAGTCAGGTGACAGCAGTTTAACTCTGTTCTCCAGTCAGGTGACAGCAGTTTAACTCTGTTCTCCAGTCAGGTGCAGTTTAACTCTGTTCTCCAGTCAGGTGACAGCAGTTTAACAATGTTCTCCAGTCAGGTGCAGTTTAACACTGTTCTCTAGTCAGGTGACAGCAGTTTAACACTGTTCTCCAGTCAGGTGACAGCAGTTTAACACTGTTCTCCAGTCAGGTGGCAGCAGTTTAACACTGTTCTCCAGTCAGGTGACAGCAGTTTAACTCTGTTCTCCAGTCAGGTGCAGTTTAACTCTGTTCTCCAGTCAGGTGACAGCAGTTTAACAATGTTCTCCAGTCAGGTGCAGTTTAACACTGTTCTCTAGTCAGGTGACAGCAGTTTAACACTGTTCTCCAGTCAGGTGACAGCAGTTTAACACTGTTCTCCAGTCAGGTGGCAGCAGTTTAACACTGTTCTCTAGTCAGGTGACAGCAGTTTAACACTGTTCTCTAGTCAGGTGGCAGCAGTTTAACACTGTTCTCCAGTCAGGTGCAGTTTAACACTGTTCTCTAGTCAGGTGACAGCAGTTTAACACTGTTCTCCAGTCAGGTGACAGCAGTTTAACACTGTTCTCTAGTCAGGTGACAGCAGTTTAACACTGTTCTCCAGTCAGGTGACAGCAGTTTAACACTGTTCTCCAGTCAGGTGGCAGCAGTTTAACACTGTTCTCCAGTCAGGTGACAGCAGTTTAACACTGTTCTCCAGTCAGGTGACAGCAGTTTAACACTGTTCTCCAGTCAGGTGGCAGCAGTTTAACACTGTTCTCTAGTCAGGTGACAGCAGTTTAACACTGTTCTCCAGTCAGGTGACAGCAGTTTAACACTGTTCTCCAGTCAGGTGACAGCAGTTTAACTCTGTTCTCCAGTCAGGTGACAGCAGTTTAACACTGTTCTCCAGTCAGGTGACAGCAGTTTAACACTGTTCTCCAGTCAGGTGACAGCAGTTTAACACTGTTCTCCAGTCAGGTGACAGCAGTTTAACTCTGTTCTCCAGTCAGGTGACAGCAGTTTAACACTGTTCTCCAGTCAGGTGACAGCAGTTTAACACTGTTCTCCAGTCAGGTGCAGTTTAACACTGTTCTCCAGTCAGGTGACAGCAGTTTAACACTGTTCTCCAGTCAGGTGACAGCAGTTTAACACTGTTCTCCAGTCAGGTGACAGCAGTTTAACACTGTTCTCCAGTCAGGTGACAGCAGTTTAACACTGTTCTCTAGTCAGGTGACAGCAGTTTAACACTGTTCTCCAGTCAGGTGACAGCAGTTTAACACTGTTCTCCAGTCAGGTGACAGCAGTTTAACACTGTTCTCCAGTCAGGTGACAGCAGTTTAACACTGTTCTCTAGTCAGGTGACAGCAGTTTAACACTGTTCTCCAGTCAGGTGCAGTTTAACACTGTTCTCTAGTCAGGTGCAGTTTAACACTGTTCTCTAGTCAGGTGCAGTTTAACACTGTTCTCCATTCAGGTGACAGCAGTTTAACACTGTTCTCCATTCAGGTGACAGCAGTTTAACACTGTTCTCCAGTCAGGTGCAGTTTAACACTGTTCTCCAGTCAGGTGCAGTTTAACACTGTTCTCCATTCAGGTGACAGCAGTTTGACTTTGGCTTTTGAAAAAGCTCAAACAGCTTTTATCATCCATCAACAGAATCTGAAGCTCGTTCTGAATGCATGGTATTTACCAATACTAAACCCTCTGAAAACCATGTCATTAGTACTAAATGCATGGTATTTACCAATACTAAACCCTCTGAAAACCATGTCATTAGTACTAAATGCATGGCATTTACCAATACTAAACACTCTGAAAACCATGTCATTAGTACTAAATGCATGGTATTTACCAATACTAAACCCTCTGAAAACCATGTCATTAGTACTAAATGCATGGCATTTACCAATACTAAACACTCTGAAAACCATGTCATTAGTACTAAATGCATGGTATTTACCAATACTAAACACTCTGATAACCATGTCATTAGTACTAAATGCATGGTATTTACCAATACTAAACCCTCTGAAAACCATGTCATTAGTACTAAATGCATGGCATTTACCAATACTAAACCCTCTGAAAACCATGTCATTAGTACCGTGGCTAAATGCATGGTATTTACCAATACTAAACCCTCTGAAAACCATGTCAATAGTACCGTGGCTAAATGCATGGTATTTACCAATACTAAACCCTCTGAAAACCATGTCATTAGTACCATGGAAGGACATTGTATAGAGCAGGGCAAAACGTACAGATGTCTGTGAGTTTGGGTGGATGAGAAGTTGAGCTTCACCAGAGAGAACCTTGTCTCTGTATTGAGTTTTATTACCGACACAAAGCCCATTTCTCCTTCGCTCCCAGAAGAGAGCTCCTTCGTTGTACTTTTCTCTGTTTTGTACCGTGGTGATACTATGTCCACCGCCTTCAGAAAATATTCAAACCCCTCGACTTATCCACATTTTGTTGTGTTACAGGCCTGAATTCAAAATGGATTCTCACCCATCTACACACAATGTTAAAGTGAAAATATGTTTTTAGGAATTTCTGCAAATGTATTAAAAATGAAATACAGAAATCTAATTTACATAAGTATCCACACCCCCTGAGTCAATACTCGGTAGAATCACCTTTGGCAGCGATTAGAGCAGAGAGTCTTTCTGGGTAATTCTCGGAGAGCTTTCCAAACCTGATTTATGTAACATTTGCCCATTATTCTTTTCAAAATTTTTCAAGCTCTGTCAAATGAGTTGTTGATCATTGTCAGACATCCATTTTCAGGTCTTGCCGTAGATTTAAGTCAAAACTCTAAGTAGGCAAGTCAGGAATATTTAATGTCTTCTTGGTAAGCAACTCCAGTGTAGATTTGGCCTTGTGTTTTAGATTATTGTCCTGCTGAAAGGCGAATTCATCTCCCACTGTCTGGTGGAAAGCAGACAGCCAGGTTTTCGCCTGTGCTTAGCTCAATTTCATTTATTTTATCCTGAAAAACTCCCTAGTCCTTCCCGATGACAAGCATACCCCTAACATGACGCAGCCACCACAATGCATGAAAATATGAAGAGTGTTACGCAGTGATGTGTTGGATTTGCACCAAACGTAACACTTTGTATTCAGGACATAAAGTTAATTTCTTTGCAGTATTTCTTTACTGCCTTGTTGCAAACAGGATGCATGTTTTGGAATATTTGTATTCTGTACAGGATTCCTTCTTTTCCCTCTGTCATTTAGGTTAGTATTGTGGAGTAACCACAATGTTGTTGATCCATCCTCAGTTTTCTCCTATCACAGCCATTAAACTCTGTAACTGTTTTAAAGTCACCATTAGCCTCATGGTAAAACCCCTGAGCGGTTTCCTTCTTCTCCAGCAACTGAGTTAGTAAGGACGCCTGTATCTTGGTAGTGACTGGGTATATTGATACACCACCCAAATCATTTCACCATGCTCCATGATATACAATGCCTTTTCCCATCTACCAATAGGTGCCCTTCTTCCTGAGGCAATGGAAAACCTCCATGGTCTTTGTGGTTGAATCTGTGTTTAAAATGATGAAGTATTATGGAGTATTTTGACACAAAATCTCAATTGAATCAATTTTAAATTCAGGCTGTAACACAACAAAATGTGGAAAAGTCAAGGGGTGTGAATCATTTCTGAAGCCCCTGTATGTAGAGGACATTAAAAGGGCATTCTGTGATTCAAACAAAAAAGTAGTTCATTTTAAGTCCTAATATGGATGTACCAATGTCAGATTGTCACTTTAAAGGGAAACCCATTGAGATGAGAACAGGAGAGGACAGGGTCACAGCCAACCCACCTGTAGTTTATCTTCGTAGTTGGGCTCTTCTCTGGAGGATCTCAGTTCCTGTGTCAGGTGGAAGGAGTGGAATACATGCTCTGGAGACACAAAGTCATTTATCACCTGGACACAACTGTGAAGGTTCTGCACCTGTCAGAGGGGGAGGGGGAGAGGAGAGAGAAGGGTAGGGGAGAGAAAAGGGGGAGAGAGAAAGAAGGGGGAGAGGAGAGAGAAGGGGGAGAGGAGAGAGAAGGGGAGAGGGGGGAGAGGAGAGAGAAGGGGAGAGGGGGGAGAGGAGAGAGAAGGGGAGAGGGGGGAGAGGAGAGAGAAGGGGAGAGGGGGAGAGAGGAGAGAGAAGGGGAGGGGAGAGGGAGAGAGAGAAGGGTAGGGGAGAGAAAAGGGGGAGAGAGAAAGGGAGGGGAGAGGGAGAGAGAAAGGGGGGAGAGGGAGAGAGAAAGGGGGGGAGGGAGAGAGAAAGGGGGGGAGAGGGGGAGAGAAAGGGGGAGAGGGAGAGAGAAAGGGGGGAGGGAGGGAGGGGGAGAGAAGTGGAGAGAGGGAGGGGGAGAGAGAAGGGGAGAGAGGGAGGGGGAGAGAGAAGGGGAGAGAGAGGGAGGGGGAGAGAGGATTGAGAACATGTATCACTAGAAGGCAGTGAGTTCCAACAGAACAGAGCAGAGTGGCAGTAGGCTCTCCTCTTATCTGACTAGTTCAATATAACACCTACAAGGCAATCTGGACATCTACTACACTGGTACAGCAGACTACAGAAACAAGATAAGAAGAGGGAGAGAGAGACCGAAAGAGAGGGAAATTGGGTCAGAGAGAGAGAGACGTAAAGAGACAGAGGGAGAAGTATAACATGAGGCCAACACAAGGTGGGACAGGTACTAAGGGGATATGTGATCAGATTTCAGTGGTTGTCAGTCCTGGTCCTGGGGAAGCCAAGGGGACAGAGACAGCAGAGTCATGTCTACTGTATCAGTGGTTGTCAGCCTTGGGGAACCCAAGGGGACAGAGACAGCAGAGTCATGTCTACTGTATCAGTGGTTGTCAGTCCTGGGGAACCCAAGGGGACAGAGACAGCAGAGTCATGTCTACTGTATCAGTGGTTCTCAGTCCTGGTCCTGGGGAACCCAAGGAGACAGAGACAGCAGAGTCATGTCTACTGTATCAGTGGTTGTCAGTCCTGGTCCTGGGGAACCCAAAGGGACAGAGACAGCAGAGTCATGTCTAGTGTATCAGTGGTTGTCAGTCCTGGGGAACCCAAGGGGACAGAGACAGCAGAGTCATGTCTCCTGTATCAGTGGTTGTCAGTCCTGGGGAACCCAAGGGGACAGAGACAGCAGAGTCATGTCTACTGTATCAGTGGTTCTCAGTCCTGGTCCTGGGGAACCCAAGGAGACAGAGACGGCAGAGTCATGTCTACTGTATCAGTGGTTGTCAGCCTTGGGGAACCCAAGGGGACAGAGACAGCAGAGTCATGTCTACTGTATCAGTGGTTGTCAGTCCTGGGGAACCCAAGGGGACAGAGACAGCAGAGTCATGTCTACTGTATCAGTGGTTCTCAGTCCTGGTCCTGGGGAACACAAGGAGACAGAGACAGCAGAGTAATGTCTACTGAATCAGTGGTTGTCAGTCCTGGGGAACCCAAGGGGACAGAGACAGCAGAGTCATGTCTACTGTATCAGTGGTTGTCAGTCCTGGGGAACCCAAGGGGACAGAGACAGCAGAATCATGTCTACTGTATCAGTGGTTCTCAGTCCTGGTCCTGGGGAACCCAAGGGGACAGAGACAGCAGAGTCATGTCTACTGTATCAGTGGTTGTCAGTCCTGGGGAACCCAAGGGGACAGAGACAGCAGAGTCATGTCTACTGTATCAGTGGTTTTCAGTCCTGGGGAATCCAAGGGGACAGAGACAGCAGAGTCATGTCTAGTGTATCAGTGGTTGTCAGTCCTGGTCCTGGGGAACCCAAGGGGACAGAGACAGTAGAGTCATGTCTAGTGTATCAGTGGTTGTCAGTCCTGGGGAACCCAAGGGGACAGAGACAGCAGAGTCATGTCTACTGTATCAGTGGCTGTCAGTCCTGGTCCTGGGGAACCCAAAGGGACAGAGACAGCAGAGTCATGTCTACTGTATCAGTGGTTGTCAGTCCTGGGGAACCCAAAGGGACAGAGACAGCAGAGCCATGTCTACTGTATCAGTGGTTGTCAGTCCTGGGGAACCCAAGGGGACAGAGACAGCAGAGTCATGTCTACTGTATCAGTGGTTGTCAGTCCTGGTCCTGGGGAACCCAAGGGGACAGAGACAGCAGAGTCATGTCTACTGTATAAGTGGTTGTCAGTCCTGGGGAACCCAAGGGGACAGAGACAGCAGAGTCATGTCTACTGTATCAGTCGTTGTCAGTCCTGGGGAACCCAAGGGGACAGAGACAGCAGAGTCATGTCTACTGTATCAGTGGTTGTCAGTCCTGGGGAACCCAAAGGGACAGAGACAGCAGAGTCATGTCTACTGTATCAGTGGTTGTCAGTCCTGGTCCTGGGGAACCCAAGGGGACAGAGACAGCAGAGTCATGTCTACTGTATCAGTGGTTGTCAGTCCTGGTCCTGTGGAACCCAAAGGGACAGAGACAGCAGAGTCATGTCTACTGTATCAGTGGTTGTCAGTCCTGGGGAACCCAAGGGGACAGAGATAGCAGCGTCATGTCTACTGTATCAGTGGTTGTCAGTCCTGGGGAACCCAAGGGGACAGAGACAGCAGAGTCATGTCTACTGTATCAGTGGTTGTCAGTCCTGGGGAACCCAAGGGGACAGAGACAGCAGAGTCATGTCTACTGTATCAGTGGTTGTCAGTCCAGGTCCTGTGGAACCCAAAGGGACAGAGACAGCAGAGTCATGTCTAGTGTATCAGTGGTTGTCAGTCCTGGTCCTGGGGAACCCAAGGGGACAGAGACAGCAGAGTCATGTCTACTGTATCAGTGGTTGTCAGTCCTGGGGAACCCAAGGGGACAGAGACAGCAGAGTCATGTCTACTGTATCAGTGGTTGTCAGTCCTGGGGAACCCAAGGGGACAGAGACAACAGAGTCATGTCTACTGTATCAGTGGTTGTCAGTCCTGGGGAACCCAACAAGGGGACAGAGACAGCAGAGTCATGTCTACTGTATCAGTGGTTGTCAGTCCTGGTCCTGGGGAACCCAAGGGGACAGAGACAGCAGAGTCATGTCTACTGTATCAGTGGTTGTCAGTCCTGGGGAACCCAAAGGGACAGAGACAGCAGAGCCATGTCTACTGTATCAGTGGTTGTCAGTCCTGGGGAACCCAAGGGGACAGAGACAGCAGAGTCATGTCTACTGTATCAGTGGTTGTCAGTCCTGGGGAACCCAAGGGGACAGAGACAACAGAGTCATGTCTACTGTATCAGTGGTTGTCAGTCCTGGGGAACCCAAGGGGACAGAGACAGCAGAGTCATGTCTACTGTAGCAGTGGTTGTCAGTCCTGGGGAACCCAAGGGGACAGAGACAACAGAGTCATGTCTACTGTATCAGTGGTTGTCAGTCCTGGTCCTGGGGAACCCAAGGGGACAGAGACAGCAGAGTCATGTCTACTGTATCAGTGGTTGTCAGTCCTGGTCCTGGGGAACCCAAGGGGACATAGACAGCAGAGTCATGTCTACTGTATCAGTGGTTGTCAGTCCTGGGGAACCCAAGGGGACAGAGACAGCAGAGTCATGTCTACTGTATCAGTGGTTGTCAGTCCTGGGGAACCCAAGGGGACAGAGACAGCAGAGTCATGTCTACTGTATCAGTGGTTGTCAGTCCTGGTCCTGGGGAACCCAAAGGGACAGAGACAGCAGAGTCATGTCTAGTGTATCAGTGGTTGTCAGTCTTGGGGAACCCAACAAGGGGACAGAGACAGCAGAGTCATGTCTACTGTATCAGTGGTTGTCAGTCCTGGTCCTGGGGAACCCAAGGGGACAGAGACAGCAGAGTCATGTCTACTGTATCAGTGGTTGTCAGTCCTGGGGAACCCAAAGGGACAGAGACAGCAGAGCCATGTCTACTGTATCAGTGGTTGTCAGTCCTGGGGAACCCAAGGGGACAGAGACAGCAGAGTCATGTCTACTGTATCAGTGGTTGTCAGTCCTGGTCCTGGGGAACCCAAGGGGACAGAGACAGCAGAGTCATGTCTACTGTATCAGTGGTTGTCAGTCCTGGGGAACCCAAAGGGACAGAGACAGCAGAGTCAACCATGGGTTTGTCATGTGTTGTCATGTTGTGTTGTTGCTACCATGTTGTTGTCATGTTGTGTTGTTGCCATGTGTTGTCATGTTGTTGCCATGTTGTGTTGTTGCCATGTTGTGTTGTGGCCATGTTGTGTTGTGGCCATGTTGTGTTTTGGCCATGTTGTGTTGTTGCCATGTGTTGCTACCATGTTGTTGTCATGTTGTGTTGTTGTCATGCTGTGTTGTTGCCATGTTGTGTTTTGGCCATGTTGTGTTGTTGCCATGTGTTGCTACCATGTTGTTGTCATGCTGTGTTGTTGCCATGTTGTGTTGTTGCTATGTTGTTGTCATGTTGTGTTGCT